>NC_045543.1:1625000-1775000 GCF_009769535.1 Thamnophis elegans | reverse complement strand
AAACACCTGATCTTATAAAAGAAAAAAAATATAAAAATAAATGCTGCAAGCAATAAGTGAAAACAATATTTTCCCATTGTACCCAATAGATTGCATGTCAATTTATTTATAAACATTAAAACTGCTTCTGATTAATACTTTACATCAAATATTTTCAGAATACAATTCTTTAATCCCATTTCTCATTGTACACTAAGCATTTCCAAGGATAAGATTACTGCAAGAATATTACTATTCCTAGGCAACGGGTTAGATCTCCGGGTTTCTCTATCATGGAGAGAAAAAGAAACAGAATATGAAACATTCCTAAAAAGAATATTTTGCAAACATCTCCAAGTGGCTCTGGGAGAAAGAGAAATACCAAATTGCTTGAGGGGTTCTCAAAAATATTCAGTCTATTGGAAGTGTTACAAAAGAGGACATCAGTAGCTTGGTAAAACTCCCTGATGATCTGTCCATGTACACAGCAACATACAATATTGCAGAAAAGAAACAAAACATAGAAATGATCCTAAAATACACTGGTTTTCTACTCTGTCCACAAAAAAAAAGTGTGGGAAGTTTCTACAGCAGCCAATTTGGTAATCTGTGGGGCTGCAGCACTTCAGATTCAAAGACAAAAAGCTACTTGGGGCTACCCCTGAAAAGCGTTCGGAGACTGCAGTTAGTCCAGAATGTGGCCGTGCAGGTGATATTGGGTGTGCAGAGGTACACTCACGTTACACCTGTCCTCCGCGAGCTGCACTGGCTACCAATTGGTCTCCGGATGCAATTCAAGGTGTTGGTTATTACCTTTAAAGCCCTACATGGCTCAGGGCCAGCGTACCTTCGAGACCGCCTACTGCCACATACCTCCCAGCGGCCAATAAGATCCCACAGATTGGGCCTCCTTCAGATGCCGTCAGCCAGACAGTGTCGGCTGGCGGCTCCCCGGAGGAGGGCCTTCTCTGTGGCTGCTCCAACCCTTTGGAATGAGCTACCCTCAGAGATCCGGACCACACCCACTCTCATGGCCTTCAGAAAAGCTGTAAAAACTTGGCTGTTCCGGCAGGCCTGGGGCTGTTGACCTCACTGTTGAGGTCCAGCCCTGATTAGAATGAATGCATGTGGTGTTGCGATTTTAAACCTTTTTTTTTCTTGTTATGTGTTCGTTATGTGTCTTTTTTTTCCTCTTTTTTGTAAGCCGCCCGGAGTCCTTCGGGATTAGGCGGCATATAAATTTTATAAATAAATAAATAAATAAATAAATAAATAATAATAATAATAATAATAATACTTTGGTGGCTATTGTGGTTTTGGGGACACAACGATTGCCCTTGTCTACAATGCCTGAGAGACATCGCACCTTTTCCTACAATTGTGCAACTGTCATTCCTGCCTCACAATTCCAGGAAATGGTGTGACTGGATTGGAGACTGAAACTACAGTGGTCCTCGGCAACCACAATTGGGACCCTCAACATGGCCTATGAGCAAAACGGCTACTGTGAAACTACAACGGTGCCTATGATCTTATTTAAACTTTTGTTTTACAGGCCTGCAAGGATCGTGTCGTTGTAGGAGGCCGGCACTAAATGAGGACTACCTGTATATGCCAGGAGATCCACGGCGTAAATTCAAAAGAACTTCATGCAATCCACTGCCCAACAGCACCATTTTGCCTTCAGATGTGGAGATGTGAATCACTGCGTCATCATCACTGTCTTGTTTTTTTTAGGTATGTTTCCTTATTTATAAGCTAATAATAAAAGCGGGATAAATAATTATTGATTAAACATGCATATCCTTCTTTATTTTTTAATTTTTCCTTTTTAGTACCATATTTAGTACCAAAATATTATAAACCAGACAGACTTCTAAATTGAATAAATGTAATTAAATAAAACATTCTGTGATAATATTCTGACTTTGCAAACTTTCTTTCCCTCCTTCTACCTCTGACTATCAACAATTGGGTGAGATCGTTTTGTTGGTTTATCTATAGCAATTCCAATTATTGTCTCAAGACGTCTTGGCTGTTGGTTCCTTTCCCAAACATTTCTTCCCTGCAGCCAATATTTGGATCAATTCATAGGTTAGTGATACATGCTATCAACGATGCCTTGGAAATATGCTGATGCGGCTGTTCCTTTTCTGGCATCTCGGAATCATTAGGATTCTGCTTGAGAAAGGCCCCAAACATTTAGAAATGGATTGTGTTGAGCTTTCACTTTTAGTGAGTGCCCAAAAGACCTATTTTTCTTTCAGGCAATTAATTTTGCAGTTATGTTTGCCTTTAAGAAAACACGAAATGACATTTGTTCCTGATTGTTTTATATTAAACCATTCCCTCCCCCCTAAACGCATCTCTGCATCAAACAGTACATGCCTGTTATGCGTTTATAGGCCCTTATAAAAATGTCAGAACAAATTATACAAATCCCGTCAGTTCCCCAAGGCGGTTTTGTTGCTGGCAATGTTTAACTTTCTTATGCCGCGGTGTCCCAACTGGAGATTGTGCAGAGGCCTCCCTTATGCGCCTCAGAAGTCACTGCTTTGAATAAGCGCAGTACACTTTGGTCCCCGGATTTGCCACAGGATGCAATACAGTGTAGTCGAGGGGAAAGTGTTGAATTTCAACTGGAAACTGAGGTTCAGTTCCCATGAAGAGGGAGCTCGATTTGGCCCACTTGGTTTCCCTTTTTGAAAGCTTCCCTCAGTTTCTCCAACTGGAGAAAGACCTCCAAGAAATTTTTTAAAAAAACGTCTCAACTGACTTTGTTAGAGTACTTTGGTGGAAAGGAAGGGAGATATTCCTTCCAAAAGAAGATGGCTTACACTGCCAGAGGTGTGTGTGTGTGTGTGTAAACACACACACACACAAACACAGAGTACTTGAGTTATGACCACATTGAACCTAAAATTTATGTTGCTAAATGAAACATTTGTTAAGTGAGTTTGCCCCAGTTTACGAGTTTTCTTGCCAAAGTTGGTAAGTGAATAATTGCATTTGTTAAGTTACTAACATAGTTGTTAAGTGAATCTGGATTCCCCATTTACACTGGTTGTCAGAAGGTCACAAAAGCTGATCACATGACTCTGGGACATTTCAACCATGGGGAGGCTACAATGGTCATAAGTGTGAAAAATGGTCATAAGTCACTTTTTCCACTGCCATTATAACTTTGAACAGTCACTAAATGAACTGTTGTAAGTCAAGTCACTACTTGTGTGTACATACATACATACATACATACATACATACATACATACATACATATGTAAAATAACATAAGCATCTAAACACCTGAAAGGGAGATGAATTTAAGACTTCCATCATACCTGTCTTGTCATTCTTAGTAAGTCTAAGAAAGTTCTCCCCGTATGAAATAAATTATTTGAGAAAAAAATTCTTTCACATTGACTGGAATGGATCAGCCTAGAAATTCATCAATCGATCAACCAATCAATAAATCAATTTTAATCAAAATTGGAAATGATTACTTCAGACATGGAACATTCTTAGTTCCTCAGTATTTTGTTCAGCTCCACCTAGTTGTTCAATTTCATTTTTGCTTCAAAACTGTTCCTAACAGATGTGGTCCTAAATTTGGTGAATTTATCATATATTTATCTTTATTCTTATTCATATTGACTGTGGATTTTAGCAAATGCAGCTCCATGGTATCTGAAATATTTCACATTTGCCATTTTGACATTGTTACTAATAATAATAATATATATCAACAAAACCCACAAACTGTTGCTATTATATTATTGTAATAACAATAATGAACAAAGATTGGATAGCAATTAAAAAAACAAGTTAACCTGTTTTAGTATATATCTAATCATAAAAAAGAAATAAAATGCAAATATCCAGTCAATTTCTATCCTCCTAAAAATACTTTTGTCTAGATAGAAGTATTCTGCTTGTCATTACTTTATGAATATAATTAAGAAACAAAGATCAAACATTGACACAATAATCCATAACTAAAGCATTCTTCAAAACTTCAAAATCTTATTTCCCAGATGTATTTTAGGTTTGTAGTATTTTATTAAATAATAAATCTGGCAACTGTTAATTTCTTTATGTATTACAAATGCTTCTAAGACACTGTTGAATTTTTTTTATATTGGACCCATTTATAAGTCTTTGGGAAAATGGATAATAAAACTAGCAATAAAATTAATTGCCAAGATTACAATGTGTTGGCCAATTTTTCAAATTCCTTCATAAAATAACAAAATTTAGTAATAAACCGTGCCACCAGACGTAGTAATATGTCAATATTTATTTATTTGTGAAATTTATCCCGGCCTCAGCCCTAATGGATTCTAGGCAGTTTACACATATTAAAAATATGTAAGATAAAGATATACATTGGCATTGAAATTATTATACCAAGTATAGGAACCACTGACTTCATTGTCTGTCCCAAAAACCTCCCAGAGGCCCATGTTAATGGCTCCCTCCCCTGCCCCTCCTCCCTGATGAGCCGAGGTGGCGCAGTGGTTAAATGCAGCACTGCAGGCCACTTCAGCTGACTGCAGTTCTGCAGTTCGGCTGTTCAAATCTCACCGGCTCAGGGTTGACTCAGCCTTCCATCCTTCCGAGGTGGGTAAAATGAGGACCCGGATTGTTGTTGGGGGCGATATGCTGACTCTGTAAACCGCTTAGAGAGGGCTGAAAGCCCTATGAAGCGGTATATAAGTCTAACTGCTATTGCTATTGCTATTGCTATTGATTCTTAAATGGGCCCACTTGGTTATCTAGGCAGAGTCAGTTTAGAAAAGGTTCTCTCTTCGATATCAAGGCTCTGTTACGCGAAAGGCTTACGCGAAAGATAACAACCATCACTTGGAACTGCAGTTGGACACCCAATGGCAACTGGAGGAACAGTGATATTCCCTTTAGTAAGGGATTATTTTGTCAATGCTGGACCAGTGACTCTGAGCTTTCCCTAACCCAGGTGGAGTAGGGGGTGTGATGATGTACCTGTGATGACCAAAAAAGAAGGTCCTTCCTTCAGATTCACAGGTAAGATTGCAAGATGCAGGGACGTGCAGTCACTAGAGGCAGGGGAGGCGTGGCCTCACCAGTCATGAGGAAAAGGAAAGAATTTTAAAGATTTTTTTAAAAATAATTAAAGCCAAGGTAGTTGCTGCCAGATTCCAAGTCACAGTGACTTGGAACAGTGCTTAGTGTTAACTATAGGAGGAGGCGAGAGAAATAGGGGCCTCCTGTGCATAAGGAATTTTTTGCCTTTTAAGAGTTAAGCAAGGGTTAAAAAGCAAAAAATTTCATATGCAAAGGAGGTACGTGTTCTCTCGCCTCCTGTAGAGGGCATTTTTAGAGGCTTTTTAGAGTTCTCTGGGAGCAACTAGCTCAGTCTGACTCAGAGCTCTGGCCTTTCATGAGGGGAGGGCAGGGCAGGCAGAAGCAGAGTTGAAATTGTCTCTGAAACAGCTGGAAAAGGTGCGTGTGTGGGGAGGGGGGAGGAATTCAAAAAGTTTGATTGCAATGCAGAACCACGTTGCCTTTTCAAACACACACACACACACACACAACTGGATAAAAGTATATAAGCCCAGCTTCACTGATTACAAGTTTGAAAAGGCAAGGTGATTCACCTGCAATCAAAGGCTCCGATCGGAAGGCAGCAGGGGAAGCGGGGGGGGGGGTATGGCAGAGGAGCTGCTTTCAAGCCTTTGGAAAATATATCCAATCCAACTTCTGTGTTTGTGTTTGTTTGAGAGTGAGTGAGAGAGGGATCCAACTTCTCTGTGTGCGTGTGTCTGTCTGAGAGAGGGGGGAGGAAGGGAGAGAGGGAGGAAGGAGGGGGAGGGAGAAGAAAAAGAATGAAGGAAAACTTATTTTGCAAGGGGGGAAAATGCTGTCGCTTTAAATCGGAATTGAGCATGCCTGGCTGTGGAATTCTGGGAGTTGAAGTCCACAAGTCTAAAAAGCTGCCTCACCAGCCATAAAGCTCACCGCACGTCACTGGCAAGATGCCATCATGTCCGTAGATTCAACAGCTCCCAACCTGGAGTGATTGAGAGAAATTATACCCACAAAATGCAAACAATCACAGTTTAGTACATTTGCTTCTTCCACCCAATGTCTAATATGATCTAAGTATGATCAAAATACTAATCATACTTATTTGTTTATTATTGTTATAAACAATCTAAGGCTGCAAAACATATCCAACACAGATCTTCCTACTCCTATTTTCCCCACAACAAGGAGACTGTGAGGAGGGCTGGGCTGAGTCACCCCCCAGCAAGTTTTCATGGCTTAAGGACTCACAGTCTTCTGCTTTCTAGCCTGGTGCCTTAACGCAGATATGGTAACTGGCCAATATGCCATAGAAGTCATTAGGGGAACAAATAAGGATTTGTGATATCAAAATGTGCTGTAGCGGATTGCCAATCCAGTATAAATTTAGTATGTATACATTAAATGTTTGCTAACTTAAGTTTTGACTGAGGCCTACCCTGAGAGACATCTAGCTCTTTCAAACAGTAATATCACACCGTGGGCCACATCTTTTGCAAGTAAACGGCTGAATTTTAATTTCCTTCTACACAGAGAGTGTGAAAATGATGTTTTTGTGATAACACTCTTCATACAGCTTTTGCTTCAGACACAGCCTTTTATCTGCTTCCTTTTCTTGTTTGATCGTTTTCTTCTTTTAAAAAAAATGTGCATGTTTAGAAGTTGCTTCTTATGAGGTTTTGTGATTGTTGGCACATTACCAACTCAATAATGGCAACATTTGAGGCTTAATTAGTATCATGAAGGCATTCGGAAAATAAAATGTGCAGTGTGCATGTTCAAAAGTGTTGATAGTTAGCAACAACTACTTAAAGAGTTGGGAAAATTTCAGTAACACTCTCTAGAAAAATTAAGGCTTGTTGGCAGCAGGTTTATTTCATTCAAATGGATACTAGCTCTTCTAAATAAATTATGTTCCAAATTCAAGCCTGAAATATAAGGAAAAATATTACTTGCAACAAACACAAATCATTGTCATATGTTAACAGTGAAACCCAATATTAATTTAGTGTCAGATGCTGAAAGAGGTGAGCTTTGTACATCTGGAACCAGCAAAAGGGTTAGAAGTTTCTACGCCCTATGCACAATTATATCATCATCATCATCATCATCATCTCAGGCCTCCTCTCCTGCCAAGGGTCCCCCAAGGGTCAAAATTACTGATGGTCTACAGCCAAACTCAAAAATAAAAACTGGAATTTAGAGACTTTTTGCGGAATCACATTTTTGAAACAAAACAGACCCCCAGCTTGACAGCCTACGATACCTTTTCAGAATCCACTAAATCCAGCCTAATTTATTTTCATTATTATTATTCGTTAAACATGAAACTCAGTCAACTGAACGTTTAAAGATGTGTCACAAATAGCATTGGCTGATGCTAATGGTTGATACGGGTTGCTGCCAGCATCCCAGGTATCAACCAAGGACCTTCTTAAAATATAAGATGTTCCGAGTAGCACAGTTTTTTGCAGTTCCGCTGGTGTTATTGCAGGAAGCTGAAATTTGTTGATATATCTTATAAAATTCTTGGACGTGGTACCAAGTGCCCTGATGGTTGTTGTTGTTGTTGTTGTTGTTGTTGTTGTTATTGTTGTTGTTTAGATTCCTGTAGTTAAGAATAAAATAGATGGGAAACAGGGCTACGCTAAAAAATAATCCCACTCCCAAGGATGCTTTTGAATTTCACATTTACACAGGATAAGGTTTTTTCTAAAATTGTACTTGGGAAAGTGCAGCTCATTATGATTGTTTGGAAGTGTGTGTGCTTGCCCAAGAAAGCCGACTTTCTAGAGAACTGAAGGAGAAAAACAATCACCATGTACCTGCCCTTTCGTTCACCTACCGAAAGAAGGTGAATGTGGGAGAGAATGTAGTTGTATTGTGCAACTTTTTGGGAAGTCTCTGCTTCATTACTTTTCAGTAAAGAGATCTTGGGTTAGCTTGGATTGGGATCTCATCAGTGGTGGGATTCCAAAATGTTAGCAACTGGTTCTCTGCCCAGTTGCTGGGTGGGTGTAGGCGTGGCCATGATGGGTATGACCTACTCAGCCTCCTGCCCCAAGGCCGGGGGGGGGCATTTTCATCCTCCTCAGACCCCAGAGACTTTTCCTGATTTTCCAGGAGGGTGAAAATGGCCTCCCTGGGCTCCGGAGACCCTCCAGAAACCGGAAACAAGTCCCCTTCCCAACTTCCGATAGGCCCATTTTTCATCCTCCAGATGCCCCAGAGGCTTCCCCGAGCCTTCAGGAGGGTGAAAACGGTCTCCCTGGGCTCCAGAGATTCTCCAGAAACCAGAAGCAGGCCCGTTTTCGGACTCCCAGAACTTCCAGAAGGCCTGATTTTTGTTCTCCCAGACCCTCCACATGGCCCCTGCACTTATCTGGCATCCAAAACGGGCCATGTGGAGACTCTGGGGCGAGTCCTTCCAACTACCAGTTCAGCAAACCGGATGTAAAATTAACATCTGGTTCGCCTGAACCGGCTGAATCCCACCCCTGGATCAAATGACTGAGGGTGAAATCTGGTGGAAGAGAAATCTTAACTTCTGCTCTATTAGTTCTCTGAATGTATTGGCCTTGCAAATGAATTTTATGCTGTTTTTTGGTTTACCTTGTAGGATTATCTGAAACTCAAGAAACCAACGCTTTAAAAATGTTTTGTTGTTTTTAATTTTGCAAAAACCAACTGGGAACATTGTAGACTTGCCTTAGGATTACTATAGCAATAGCAATAGTAGTTAGACTTATATACCGCTTCATAGGCTTTCAGCCCTCTCTAAACGGTTTACAGAGTCAGCATATCGGCCCCACAGTCTGGGTCCTCATTTCACCCACCTCGGAAGGATGGAAGGCTGAGTCAACCTTGAGCTGGTGAGATTTGAACCGCTGAACTGCAGATAACAGTCAGCTGAAGTGGCCTGCAGTACTGCACCCTAACCACTGCACCACCTCGGCTCTAGAGATGGACATGGAGCCCAGCAAAGAAAAAGAGATATATGTCTTTCAGCTATCACCATTCTCCTGAGCAACCTCCAGAGGTTGATATCGGATTCCAAAAAGTATTTATGGGTCATCAAGTCTTTTGAGAAAATAGAAGACTGATTTGGTTTATCCTAATAGTGGCAATCAGATTTTTTTTCTTGAAGTATGTCCTAACAAAAGGTTCCACCACAAATGCGCGAACGACAAAAGCGCGTCTGACTAAACCGCAGTGACAAAACTGCACCGACAAAACCGCACCGATGAATGAGCGCTGAAGCGCGCCGACAACAGCGCGCCGACAGAAGCGCGCTGTAACCCTAACCCTAAACCTAACCCTAAACCTAACCCTAAACCTAACCCTAAACCTTACTTTAACTTAAATCGCGCTTCTGTCAGCGTGCTTTTGTCGGTGCGCTGTTGTCGGTGTCCTTTTGACATCGCGGTTTTAGTGCCGCGGTTTTGTCGGCGTGCTTTTGACGTTCGCGCATTTTTCGGGTCACGTAACAAAAGCTCAATAAGAAGAACAATAAAGCTAAATTAATCAGAGATGCATATACCTTGAATTGTTTCATAGGTGTAGAGAAGCACTGAGATGACCTTGGAAAAGATATGCAAAGACCGTTAGTAAAACATGAGTCCAGTCTAGGAAGGCAAAATAAAAAGTGTGAGCGAGAAACTCAAGACTGCCTCCTCTTGACTTTCTTTGGTATAAGAGAGGGAGAAGGGGAAGCATTGTCAGGTTTTCAGAATCTGCTCTTACTGCCTTGATCAATGGAGCAGAATTCTACAATATATCCCATTATCTGTAGCAAGCTTAATCTAGAAGAATAGGGTCTCTGTAGAAATGGGTTATAATGATCTGCAGTGCCTCATTAATTTAGACATTAAACATAGTGCCCCAAATTATGCCCAAGCCATCTTTATGGCTTTTCTGTTGCATTTGTTTGCACACTTTAAAAAATACCCCAATTCCTCCCATCAAACTGATCTCTATTAGAAAAGCTCCAAGGGAATCACATACCCCTAAAGGCTTCTCCATAACTCGGGAGTCAGTTCCTGTGTTAGAAACGATGAAGCTTTTTGCAATCCTCTAACTCAGCGTTTCTCAACCTTGTCAACTTGAAGATGTCTGGACTTCAACTCCCAGAATTCCCCAGCCAGCGAATGCTGGCTGGGGAGTTCTGGGAGTTGAAGTCCAGACATCTTCAAGTTGACAAGGTTGAGAAACACTGCTCTATAATCTAAACTTCAAGTCTCAATGATTCTAGTGAGTCAATTATGAATAATTATGCATATAAACAAAAGACTTTGGGAAGAAGTTTAGATTATAGAGCAGTGTTTCTCAACCTTGGCTACTTGAAGATGTCTGGACTTCAACTCCCAGAATTCCCCAGCCAGCGAATGCTGGCTGGGGAGTTCTGGGAGTTGAAGTCCAGACATCTTCAAGTTGACAAGGTTGAGAAACACTGCTCTAACTTCCTGTACGGCTTTTTACAAGCCCTGGGCTTCATTTCCACCCTTCACTGGTTTAATTCTCCATGCTGGGCAGCCAGGCGCGCTTCCATTCTTCCAGAAAGGTGGTCTTATTTCATTCCTTCTTCACCTTGCAAAGATCAGCTGTAAAACAAGAAGTGAAACAGGGCTTGTGCCCTTTCCTCCCACCAATCCCAGCTACTCTGATAACCCAAGATTTATAATGTATTTACCAAAAGCAGAAGGGGAGGGGAGAGGCTTTTAATTTCTTTCTGCCGAAAGGATGATTGTAAAGATGTAGTTTCCTCATTCACTGCCACAACCTTTACTAAAGGACTTTCTTGGCTAACAATTAGATGTGCCAGCACATATTTTTACCTTGCCCCAAAAAACAGGAGGAGAGATCTGCAGAGGGAAGGCTGGTAGATAGTGGGTCTTAGTGGGAGCTACCTACGGATCTGGATCAGAGAAACAAAATGACTCGGATTCTATGATGTGATAGTACAGACAGCTCATCTACTAAGCCGTGGTGTTTTTTATCTACTACAGAAAGCCAGAGCTTGGAGACATTCATGCAAAAAAGGCCTCGGGCCCTTTCTGCCTTCCTGATTTATAGCATCTTGCAACATCATCCAGCCATTGCTGTGTTAATAGAAATCCTGTCTTCGTTACTGATATATCGCCACAGCGATGGCCGGATGACGCTATAAGGCTCTATAAATCATTGCTGTGGAAATGGCCTCAGTGTCTTATGGTTTATGAACTCACTGGGAACGGGGAAAATGAAGACAGAAATTGATTTCTCGGAGTCAAGGGGACTGAATGGCATGAGAAGGAACATTAGTCATCACGGCGTTTCTCAGTCAATCCGAATAATGTGAAAGTATTCGTGTGACTTTTTAATTCTCCCCCTTCAAACAATGGAAACCAGATCTTTCTTTTTTTAAATAAAAAATAAAAAAAGCTTTTCCTTTGCCAGGGAATTCTTTTGCCAGTGATTGATCAGTCAAGCCCTCCCTGAAAAGGTCAACATTTGTTTTAATTGATCCATAAGGTATGGGAGAAAAAACATCTCGAGGTGGACAGCAGAACAAAAGTGTTTCCTGAACTAGGCATATAAAATAAAAGAATCCATCTCTCTTGCAATGTCATGTGCCTTTATTACATCACTAACTCTGTGAAAATGAAGGTTCTATTCTAAAAGAGAGGAGGGCAATTTGGGTCCTTGTTCTCATTTCCTGGGGTCTTCAGACTAATGTCAAGAGCTCTCTCTAAATTAGCAGTTCAGACTGGTAAGAACTGTTTGGTCTTTCTGTGGTAACTGTCAGCCTCTGCTTTGCTGCTGCTTCGGCTGCCATTGAAACAGGGAGGGAGGGCATGGTATTTGGGAGGGGTTTACTAATTGTGCTGGAGGAAGATTCTGGAGTTCTGCTGCCTGTTTTACTGCGCATGCGGAGGAGGTTTCCCGCCAAGGCCAACGGCACCGACATTCCATCTTGGTGATGCCTTTTGAAGTTATCTCACACCTGACACTTGGGAGAATTATGATTGGACTGCAACTGGGATGCCAAGGGGTGGGGAATGGGTTATTTTATATATCACTCGCTTTCGCGCCTAAATAATCAGTCTTCGCTTTGCTACGCTTCTAATCATTTATAATTAGTAAAAGTACACTTGATTTCTAGCAATGGACTCTCATGGTTTTCTTTCCTAATTATTCAATGAAGAGGTGCTGACAGTAACCTTCTACCGGTAAATGTTTTCTAAGGTCAAGCACATCTCCCCCCCCCCCCAAGATGTATTATCAGGAGAACCCATAACCTGGAAAAATCACCAGGTTGCAGACGCTTCTCAGTGAATGCAGGGGTTCTTGAGATGCCCGTTTTTACCTCCTCTTTATTATGGAGAAAACAGAGTACAAGTACTCCTTGACTTACAACCCGCATTTAGCGAGCATTCAAGTTACAATGGCACTGAAAAGAGTGGCTTATGCTCATTTTTCACGCGACCGTTGCAATTTCCCCATGGTCATGTGATCGGAATCCAGGCACTGGGCAACTGACGGGTATTGATGAGAGTTGCACTGTCCTGGGATCATGTGATCTTCATTTCCAGCTAGCTTCCCACAAACAAAGTCACCGGAGAAAGCCAGATTTCCTTAACCACCGCTAGATTCACTTAACAATTGCAGTGACTCATTTAACAATGGTGGCAAAAAAAGGTCATAACAGGAGGCAACATTCACGTAACCAATGTCTTGTTTAAGAACAGAAAGTTTGGGCTCAATTGTAGTGGTAAGTTGAGGACTACCTATAGTTGATGTTGGTCATTTCTAAACAAGGAGAAATTTCAGAAGGTTTTTTGTGTTTACTTTGTATTCCACATGGAAGTCGCAGGAGACTGATGGTTAGACTTCCACAAGACGAGGGGTTCAGAGGATAAGAATGGAGTCTCTCTGCTTTGTCTGTTATAGGTCAGCATCAGGGGTGGGTTTCAACCGGTTCGCGGCGGTCCCTGCGAACCGGTTGGTCGGCGAACCTGGAAGTAAGTAACTTCCGGGAACGGCGAAGGGGCCGCCCGCGCGCCCGCGGTGCTTACCTGGTTTTGACGAGTTCTGCGCTTCCACACATGCGCAGGACGCATACAACGCCTGCGCGATCCTTCAGGAGCAGCTGGAGCGTCGCGCAGACACTAGTACACATGTGTGCACCGCGCGCGTGCACGAGGACGCCACCGGCCCCGTTCCAACCAAACCGGTTGGAACGGGGCGAGAAACCCAGCCCTGGTCAGCATTGACTGGGTTGTGATACTTCCAGCATTTTGAGATAAGTAGAAATGAAGATGAACCTAGGTTGACTTTGGACAATTTTGAGCTGTTGAAGTTATTCACAATTTAAACTTGCTAAGATGATTTTTATTTTACATTTAGTTTCACTTAAATGTTCACACCATTTTTTTCTGGTCTGTCTTAATCTTGTATGACAGACTAATTAACTGCTTCTAAGAGCCAAAGCAAATAGTCCCAATGAAATTAAAATTAAAACCTGAGGATCTGTATATGTATACGCATGGAAAAATCCAGCACTTTTATATCGTTTAGATTTTAGTGATGAATTAAACTTCGCTTACTTTATCACTGCAGAAATCAATAAAGTTTAACAGAGCTTAACTTCGGGAAGATTGTGCCTTATATGTATTTAACACAGAACGCTTTTCAGTTTTACTTCTCTGGTTAGAATAATCTATTCAGACAATAATAATGCTGTATAATATTTCATCTTGTGAAACACGTTATTTGACTTTTGTACCGATCATATTATAATTCTTCATTCCCTATTGGGCCAGCGCAATAGGAAATATCTAGCTGAATCTCAATCCTCAACAGGATGCATACTCTTGAGTGAAATGTTCAGATGCTTCCAGATCTGGTTGAGGAAGAATTTAGTCCATGGAAGGGAAGCATAGAAAGTAGCCTTAGATGTGTGGACTTCAACTCCCAGAAGAATTCTTTTAAACTATGGTCATACCATGGTTGATGGTATTGAAGGCCGCTGAGAGGTCAAGGAGCACAGGGATAGAGGGGTGACCCCTATCCCTGGCTCACCAGAGATCATAGATCAGCGCGACCAAAGCAGTTTCCATGCTGTAACCAGGCCTGAAACCCGACTGAAAGGAATCCAGACAATCGGTTTCATCCAAGGACCGCCGGAGTTGAAAGCCCACCACTTTCTCAACAACCGTCCCCACGAAGGGAAGGTTGGAGACTGGACGATAGTTGCTCACAATGGCTGGGTCCAGAGAAGGTTTCTTCAGGAGGGGGTCTCACCACCGCATCCTTTAAGAGGAGCGGGAAGGTTCCCTCCCGGAGAGAGGTGTTAACTATCATCTGGATAGAAAGCAAAGAATGTGTGGACTTCAACTCCCAGAAGAATTCTTTTAAACTATGGTCATATTGGCAGGGGGTATTCTGGGAACTGAAGTTTACGTATTACAAAATTGCCCAGTTTAAGAAACATTGATCCATCATAGAAACCCAGTGATACAACACTGGGTGCAGTGCAGGCGAGTCATTTTTCTTAGAGCTTATTTATATTTGCAATTGATGACCTTTATCCCAATAATTCACAATCAAAGTGAAATATTTCAGCTAAGCCTGCTGTTATTTCATACATCGAGATGGCAAACGCATTTGGCAGGTCTGACTGTAACAGGACTTTCCTTCCGACCAGACAATTCTTCAAGGGAGTTATTGGGAGTTACCGAAAACTTTCATTCTGTTTTGATCCCAGGTGTTCCATTATAGACCAGTGTTTCTCAACCTTGGCAACTTGAAGATGTCCGGACTTCAACTCCCAGAATTCCCCAGCCAGCGAATGCTGGCTGGGGAATTCTGGGAGTTGAAGTCCGGACATCTTCAAGTTGCCAAGGTTGAGAAACACTGCATTATAGATAACAAATACAGGGTCCAGTGAAAGCTGAGCACACTTTAATGACAGGTCAATGATTTTAGTGGAAGAGTTTAAAGACTGTTCTTCACTGTCTTATTGAAATCAGTGAGATATGCAGGGTAATCTTTGCATATTTCTTTATCAGCAAAGTCCTAACCTTTCAGGGTCTGCCTTAATATCATGTCAATGGCTCAATTATCACACTAAAGAAGAAGCTTTCTTATAACTGTCATTCTTTGGGGGGAAAAAACACTTTTGCCCTCCCAGATGCTTTGTAGGAAATATTCTCAAAATGTATCTGTGTTTGTATGCCTGTAATTCCAATATGTATATATGTCTATAAATATGCCTCAAAGTAACTAAAAGGACATTTGATCAGCAGGAGAGAGCATATTCTGTGGACTTATATGTTCCAGTGGGTTACACTATCTGTCAGTCAGCTACTTTTTCCTCTGCAAATTGCCAATCCAATTGCAAAATCAAAATTAAAAGCAGAACAGTCCCTTGGATACTAGAAATGAATTAGCACCAAACGTTGATTGAAAAGAAAAATCAAAGGAGAAAAAAAAACCTGAACTATCTGGCTAGAAAAAAAAAAGAAAAGTCAGTTACGAGAGATCCACTAATGCCATTTCTATTTGTAAATGCTGTATAATTAATAAACTGTCTCCAAACTGAAGCATATATAAATACATTTGTTGACGTGCCTAGACTTGTTTCCCTTCTGAATGCAACTCAGAAGATCTCCATCCTAAAAATTATCCTTCTGTAGAAATAATGCTTCATATTTTAGGTACATAATATGCATTGGTTATTTCTGTATTTTTCAAGGGAGGACTGTTTTTCTGGTGCATTATTTCACCTGACACCATCTATTTAAAAAAAAAGATATAATTTTTGAAATTTCCCTATCACTGAGCAAGCAAATTCTTAGCACACTTGGCCAAACCCAGAAACCACTCACCAAGCAATTCTGTATTCTCCCAAACTTGTAACACTTTATTTTTAGCAATATCCTCCTGTTTATTTCTTTTCTCTGTAGATAACATTTTGGTTTAGACTTATCCAAAATGTTTGTTTTGTCTGGAAGGGAGCTAGATGACTTGTCATGAAGTACGTGATGATGTAACTGGTTTTAATCACAAACTGACAGGGTTATCAGTCAGCCAGCAGCCAGGGTTTGAACTGGACAGGAGTGAAAGACACACACCTCATTGAGCAAGAATTGTTATGCCTTACACTTTAGCAGTTTTATCATCATCAAGACTAATTGGCCATTTGCTGGAGGTGCAAATAAAAAAAATGAAAACAGATCCTGCATCCCTTTCTACTATCACATGAGTATTCCTACTGCGTAATTGGTGACTCATATGTTTATTTTCCCCCTCACTAATATTATCCGAATGTGTGACTTACACAATAGATATGAGCAGTGCTCTGCTTTATCACATCTTCTCAAGGGAAATTCCCCCAAAATCCCCCCAAGACATTTCAATCTTTCTCTTCAAGAATCACAATGGACTCGCTAAATTAAGAATATGAAGACTCGCTGGGAAAGTACCATTCAGAATACATGAGGGGGGGAAAAGTGAAGGCATTTAATTTGTTACCAAAAGGGGGGCCCAAACTTTGGAATCCCCCCACCCCCATCATTCCGAGACAGGCTGGGGGGGGGGAGGGCTGCAAAAGGGATCAAGGAAAACACATTTTGCATTCCTGAGATAGAGCATCAACCCTCCAAATGGGAAATTTTAATGTATGTTTTTGCAGCCTGTGAAACTGCCAAGCAGCCTTTCTTATCTTGCCCACCCCGTTCTTAATACAGTGCTTAGTTAGTGCATCTCTCAGGCCTTTGGAATGCTAGCAGCCGCTTGGAGCCGTATGGCACAGGAGCACATTCAGTGTAAGCATGTATTTAATGCAGAGTCTTCAACCCATGGGCACTGAGCGTGTATGGCAGAAAATATGGTCTCCTGTTGCTAGAGAGAGACCGCGAGAAATTGCTGCTTGTAGCACAAAGACCAACAGCCTGGTAGCACCTTTTCAAATTAACACATTTTATAAAAAGGTGTAAGGTTTATTTATTGTTTATTTATTTATTTATAAAATTTATGTGCCGCCCAATCGCGAAGGAGTCCGGGCGGCTTACAAAAAGGAGAAAGAAAGAAGGAAGGAAGGAAGGAAGGAAGGAAGGAAGGAAGGAAAGAAAGAAAGAAAGAAAGAAAGAAAGAAAGAAAGAAAGAAAGAAAGAAAGAAAGAAAGAAAGAAAGGTTTAAAATCACAACACCACATACATTCATTCTAATCAGGGCTGGACCTCAACAATCAGGTCAACAGCCCCAGGCCTGCCGGAACAGCCAGGTTTTTACAGCTTTCCTGAAGGCCATGAGAGTGGGTATGGTCCGGATCTCTGGGGGAAGCTGATTCCAAAGAGTCGGAGCAGCCACAGAGAAGGCTCTCCTCCAGGGAGCCGCCAGCCGACACTGTCTGGCTGACGGCATCTGAAGGAGGCCCAATCTGTGGGATCTTACTGGTCGCTGGGAGGTATGTGGCAGTAGGCAGTCTGGAAGGTACTCTGGCCCTAAGCCATGTAGGGCTTTAAAGGTGATAACCAACACCTTTCATGATTTGCAACTTACTTCATCAGAGCAGCTAGTCCAGAGTAGTCTACGGAAAAGGAGCACGGGGGAGGGGGGAGTGACACAATAGCAGTATTTGAACGGCTGCCACAAAGAAGAGCGGGTCAACTTATTCTCCAAAGCACCAGAAGGCAAGATGAGAAACAATGGAAACTCATCAAGGAAAGAAGCAATCTGGAATTAAGGAGAAACTTCCTAACAGTGAGGACAATTAACTACTAGTGGAACAGAAGTTGTCTTCAGAAGTTGTGGTTGCTTCATCCCTGAAAGTTCTTAAGAAGAGATTGGACAGGGGTATAGGGTCTCCTGCTTGAGCAGGTGGTTAGACTAGAAGACCTCCAAGGTCCCTCTCAGCTCTATTCTGATTGATTGAATGAATAAAAGATTGAATTTTCAACTCTATTAATTCCATCTTGCATTTTCCATCTTGCGTCTGATAAAGTGAGCTGCAGTCATGAATGCCTAAACCTTTTGATAAAACATTTGAGTCTGAAAAGGTTCCTGATTTTGGCTACCATAAGATCAACATGGCTCTCTTTCCACAAGGCTTTTTAACTCAACAAGGGGTGCCAGGAATTTATTTTGATGAAAGGCACTAAATAATCCACTCGACTTAGACTTTAACAGACAATATTAGTTCTGTTAGAAAAGGTACGAGATTAAAAAATGGGTAATGCATTGAAAAGGGTTCTAGAGGTGACATTGAGGTGAGTGATAAGGGAGCTGAAAGAAATATCACTTTATTGATTAGTGATCTTCCTAAAGTTACCCTTACTGTTATTTTTGACAGATATAACAATGCTTCAAATGCTGAAAAACAATGGCAGATTGGCAGAACATTAGAAATCCCCAAATACGTTAACAGATCACCAGCAAAGCTAGACAAAAATTAGATCAGCCTGTCCCTCATTCACATACATTCTACCTTCTCCTTTGAAAGAAAGCACACTGGCCTTTCACTACAGTTCAGTTTTAGACATACCAATATTTCAAAATGCTTTAATTTGCCAGTGAACCATAATTTCAGAAAAATCCATTTCAGAAATGACTGGGGGCTATCTTGATAGTCCTTCCTCAGAAACCAGATGTCCTTGTCTTGTTGATCTGTCAGCGGTTACCTCGGCAAAGCAAAAAAGCATCAGGCTAGACTAAAGATTGCTGGCTTATTGCTAAATATATTTTTAACAGTCAGGGGGAATAAGGGATATCAACACAGCGTGGCAGAAGCTACCCTGTTCTTTGTAATAGGTATCTGTGTGATTCCATCCTTAATCTTTTCACAGGTTGCCATATGCAATGCTTGATAAGGAAATAGAAATTTTGATGCAACTGGAAAAGCTGACGGATCAATGAAAGATGATACATGAAAGGAGGGGCAGCTATAAAGGTTTATGGGATATTTATGAAGCAGAACATTTCAAGTCTTTTATTATTTTTCACCATTGTAGTTTTAACTCAGAATTTCTTCCCCTGTTCATAAATAGCTCTGTGGCTTATTTCGGTCTCTGGTAGAAACATTTACACAAATAGGTGGCCGTTTCCTTTCATCAAATTTGTTTGAAGGAAGACCCACAATCATTGAGTGGAAGGACTGGAATGCTTCAGCATTAAAGCACTGCTATAATTGGAATCCCTGTGAAGAATAGCGGTTGCATGACAGACATTCAGGTTCTAGCCTCCCCAGACAAGGACGCGTAAAGAAATTTACTAATTTGGATCGGTCACGGTCTCTCAGGACAATACGTCACAGGACTGGTCTTTGTTGTGGACTGCCAGCAACCAGCAGAGCTGGTAGCAGGCTTGGAAAGTGAGGAGGTTGGGGAGGAAGATGGGCCAGTCCTGGAGTCTGGGGAAAGCGCTAATGAGGGCTCTGCGTCGGAGACAGAGATGGGGCCAGGGCCGTCTGACAGTTATCAGCCGCCTTCGGAGTCAGACGTCAGTGAGGCAGATGAACACCTGGAGCCAGTTCCCAGTGTGTGCATGCGTAGGGTTGCCAGATGAAGGGAACAGCTAAGGAACACGGGTCGACTTGGAAGTAAAGCCACGGGTGGGCGGTGAATGGCCCCTCCCATAGGGAATAAAAGAGAAGCAAAAGGGGAGGGGTGTTTGCAGGAGACAATTAGTTCATTCCTACATCCTTGCAAAGTATTGCGGTGTCTGGAAGATATCGGCCTGGCCACTAAAGGTCGGTAGTTGTAAACTATCTTGAAAGACTGAGGGCCAGGACTTTGCTGGAGAGAAATTCACTGTAAATTAAATAAAAACGATTTATTGGGACGAGGACTTAGCTTTGTGCTACTGGGGAAGCCCAGAACATTATTATAGATCAGCCTAGGAAGAAGTAGTTCCATGTGTACCACCTTGAATTCTTGAAAGATAGGATATAATCCTAATCCACCCATCCACCCATCCATTTAACCATCCGATATGATAACTCCAACATCTCCAATCTTTTCATCTTGGTTATCAAAAGGCCTTGCTTTTGGGCCTCCTATACCATACATGAGAAATTTGCAGCCTAATACAAATATATTTAAGGATGGCACAAGAAGCCTCACTGGAAAAGAATATAGACGCAGGTTAAATAAGGCAACTTGACAAGGTTTCATTTGTGATATTTCTGAAAAATGATGATGTTCAGTCATTAATCATTCTACACCCTACCAAATTTCTCAGAGACAAATTTTTAATTGTGTTGGAGTAAATGGTCAAATAAGCATATATGGGCAGTACAAAGTATATGTAAAAAGAGCTTTTCCTCAAACCATCACAGAAAGAACATGAGATCCTCCTCCTTTAAATTTCTTGGCTTTGGCAGTAATAATTGTTCCTCCCATAGTTATAATATCCATGAAAAAGTAGATTCAATTGTGGTTTAAATTCTATATCTATAAACTGGGGAAACAGGCAGAGGAAGGTGTATTTTACAAGTAACTCACAGCCTTGAGTTACTTATAAAAATAATGAAGGCAGGATGCAAATAGAATAAAAATGAATAAATAACTGAACCAGAATGAGTAGATAGAAATGTTGTCAAAAATATTGTAACAATGAATAGCTCCGAAAGCTCTCCATGTCTCTAACTTAAAGGTAAAGGTTCCCCTTGCACATATGTGCTAGTTGTTCCCAACTCTAGGGGGCGCTGCTCATCTCCGTTTCAAAGCCAAAGAGACAGTGCTGTCCGAAGGCGTCTCTGTGGTCATGTGGCTGGCATGACTAAAAGCCAAAGGCGCATAGAACACTGTTACCTTCCCACCAAAGGCCTTCCTATTTTTCTACTTGCATTTTTACATGCTTTCGAACTGCTACGTTGGCAGAAGCTGGGACAAGTAATGGGAGCTTACTCTGTTATGCAGTGCTAGGGGTTCGAACCGCTGAACTGCCGACCTTCTGATCAACAAATTCAGCATCTTAGCTACTGAGCCACTGTGTCCCTCTAACTTAAACTGGCTTAATTGGATTTGGCTGGTTCTACAAGTATTTGTAACTTATAAGAGAATGGCTGTGGGTTCAAAAAACAATGTAATATGCTAAAATACAATACAAAGAAAAATACCAACAGCTATCACTGAAAAAAACTGTGATTACGATCTGGAGGGAGGGAGAGAAATAGATGATTCTAGATACAATGATTATTTATATACTGGTAGTTTTTTGCTAATATGAATTGACGGGGTATAATTACGTTTCAGTTACAATTTTAAAATTAGATTTAGCAGCATATCTTTCCTTATGAGATCTGGGAGGATTTTGTTTCTTAACATTCTGTGATTGTTTTCTTAGCTCCCTTTCAAGATTGGTTTTATTAATTTATTAACTAATAATTTAACTGATGTGAAATGTATTTATTCTTCTATAACAATATAGTTTCTAAAAATTCAGATGTTATAAATTGCATCAAATTAGAGTATTCCTAAAACATTGGTGTGTTTTATCCTCAAAGCACAGGAAAAGATGCTATTCTGTTTGGATATTTGAATGTTTTTTCTTCAATTATCAGATTTAATAATGAAGTTTATTCATTTCATGAGATGGCGATTCTCTTTCAAGTGCAATTATATTACACAGCAGGCTTGCTGATTATGGAGACATAGAAAGATAGTTCATCAGGAAGTTACAAAAGAATTAATCATCAACAACTTGTATAGTGAAAATCACTGTACATTGCAGTTTTGTTCAGGTATTTTACGTGCTCATTCTTACCAAACCTTTATGGAGGAATGCACCCAAAAATATAAATCAGACAACCCATTGCTAAAGTTTACATTTTTAATTGTGTTTGAAAGATAGAATATATCATCAATAAACATGATTTTTCAAGGGTTGTAAGATTAGAAACCTAAAAAAGAAAAGAATGGATTATTATTAGTTCATAAGATTGATTGTAAATACGAATTAACTCTCATGTAATATTTCCTGTAATGTTTACTTAAAGCCTAACGAATATGCTTCAATGGCAAGAATGATCAGGTTAATTTTGAATAATGCAATAATTATTTTAACCTAAAAGAATATGCAAACTAATCCACATTAAAAATAGTGCTCTATCTTTTAATACCTACAGGGTAATCCTATATGCCACTATTTCAGAATAAGTCCTCATTTATGATATGTGTTTATTTTAGCTTTGTATTATACCTCTCTAATTCTACAGCTATTTAACTTGCAGTAAATCCCATTAAATTTTACAAATATAATAAATATAATGTATAGTATAGTATAGTACAGTACAATATAAATGTATAGGAATGTACTGCCTATTACTATACTAATATCAATCCTAATTTCTATTTTTATTACAGGTTGAAGTTTTATCTAGATCATTTTCTCAGGTATGTGCTAAGAGGTATGATAGGAGTATCATATTTGAGTTGCAAAAAGTCTGTTGACAAGAACATAGCAGTAGAATTTTCCACCTCTCTTTGCTACCTTCTATTCATAACGAAGACTTCTGAAAGCAGATCTGGCAGGCTTAATACATGAGAAAGTATCTTTGAAATATCAAACTTTTATATTATACCTTTATAAGAACAGGTGGCAAGATGTTTAAAATAGTTCCTTCAGTCATACCCGTAGGCATCCCAGTATTCGTTTTCTGGAGGGTGATCCTTAATTTGTTTCTTTCTATCTTGTTCTTCATCGCTTTCCTTTATATCTAAAAATTGTGTGCACGTTATTCCCATGGTAAAGCAAATTCTATTCATTTCTACGGCAGGAAACTGTTTCTCTTAGGTGAAGAAGCAATTAGCACAATTGTGAAATGGCCATTGTTATTAAAATATTATCCACGTTTTACATTCTACATTGATCAGTAAGAATGAAAAGTAGAATATGGCACAATACCTCTCAGTAAAAGCACATCATAATTTCATGAAATAGCACTGCCGTTACACATTCAACACTATCTGTTAGATGTAGAAAGAAGTTTGGGGTTTTTTTTCAGAATCTTTTATAACGGAATCACTGGATGTAAATATTATCACTCCCATTTCAGAGGTACTTACTTAAAAAGTGTTGAAAACTAGGGGGGGGGAGGTTTAGTGGAAAAAATGCTGGAGTATTTAATAGACAATAATAGATAATATGATTTCAACATCTAGATTTAGGAATATTCAATGTTGCAAGAAAATCAAACCTACAGGAAGTCAAAACATCCAGAGAAAAACATGAAATTAAATATAAGAATCCTATATACACATTCTGTGATGTTTATTTATCCGATAATCTCAAGATCGCATGCCCTTCTTCCAAGAAAATTAATGGAACTGAATGTGGAATTATCCCATTTTAACCTTTAAGCCTCTGCTAGACTAGGAAACATCTCCAGGTTAAAAATCATCATTAAGATTAGAATTAATGTTTCAAACAGAAGGACCAGGCTTTGTGGGAGATGCCAGAAATGTCAGCTGCCTGCCTGATTCTCTCTTTCATGTCTAATAGTGCCGACTTTCTGCTATGACATTACAAGATTCCCACCCCTTCGCTGTTTATTAGCTAGTGTTAGCAGAGAGAAAAAATATTATGGGTAGTCCTCAACTTACAACTGCAGTTGAGCCCAAAATTCCTCTTAGCAATAGCAATAGCAATAGCAGTTAGACTTATATACCGCTTCATAGGGCTTTCAGCCCTCTCTAAGTGGTTTACAGAGTCAGCATATCGCCCCCAACAATCCGGGTCCTCATTTCACCCACCTCGGAAGGATGGAAGGCTGTGTCAACCTTGAGCCAGTGAGATTAGAACCGCTGAATTGCAGATAGCAGTCAGCTGAAGTGGCCTGCAGTACTGCACTCTACCCACTGCGCCACCTCGGCTCTTGCTAAATGAAGTATTTGTTAAAAGACTTTTTGCCCCATTTTACGACTTTACTTGCCACATTTGTTAAGTGAATCACTGCAGTTAGTAACACGATTGTTAAGATTGAATCTGACTTCTCCATTGACTTTGCTGATCGGAACGTTGCAAAAAATGATCACATGACCCCAGGACATTGAAACCGCGATAGATATCTGTCAGTTATCAAGCATCTGAATCAGCGGTGTAATCCTCTGAAGTGTGTTACTGGTTCAGTGAGTCTGCTACCGAGCGCACACTTCGTGCGCATGCGCACTTGAGGCCCGCCCACACAGTGCCAAAAAAAGAACATTTTGAAGCCTTCCAAGGTAAGTAGAAGAGCTGGGGGTGGATCCACTGTGCCACGCGATTTTGATTAGCTACAAAAGCAGGAAATCCGATGATTCTAGCTCAGTGTTTCTCAACCTTGGCAACTTGAAGATGTCTGGACTTCAACTTCCAGAATTCCCCAGCCAGCGAATGCTGGCTGGGGAATTCTGGGAGTTGAAGTCCAGACATCTTCAAGTTGCCAAGGTTGAGAAACACTGTTCTAGCTATTATAATGCATCACAGCCGATCATCGCCCAGCTGATTGTTGGAAATACCGGTTCGCCCGAACCGGTAGCATTTTTTACTACCGGTTCAGGCGAACCAGTCAAAACTGATAGTATTTCATCCCTGATCTGAATATAAATCATCTGACCATGGGGATACTTGCAGTAGTCGCAAGTGTGAAAAATGTTCATAAGTCACTTTTTCAGTAGTGTTGTTAACTTTGAACAGTCACTCAGCGTTGTAAGTCGAGAACCACCTGCATATGGATACTGAAGCACTGGCTAAGCTGAACTGTGTGTCATGGCAAAAGATAACACACCACTGCATTTTTTTAAGTCCTTCGCGACTAAACGAAAAAGCCTGGATTTCTGTCTCCAATTTTCTAGATCGACTACCAAAATAGCTTTAGAAGAAACGTTTTAATACAGTTCTGCATGATTTCATTATCACTGACTTACATGTAGCAGAAGTCTTTCTGGCCGCAGTCTCTTTCTTCATTTCCTATAAACTTTCTACCAAGATCAGCAAACGAGGCAGAATCCTACATCTGACAACTCATGATAAAACTCTATTTTATTCCCAGGCTCACATTTCCATATTTTTCTGAATATCTCAGCGCTCCATGCAGCGTAGGCAAACATATGATACCATAATTAAATACATTTTTACCACACATAGAGCAAGAACATATGTAACCCTTTAAAGACGGCATGCATTTCTAGCACCAATTTATGCTTACCAATAAGACATTCTGGTTTCTAAATAGGATTTCTTCCACACATTCTAAATAGGATTTCTTCCACACATTTTAGAATTTAGAGTTTATTGTCCAGTAAGGATGCATCTTTCGTATACATTGGCACAATAAGCAGGATACAATAAAATTCTCTTTATAAAAACTGCAGAAACCCTCATTCTGTGGATTGCACAGAACAAGAAATTAAATGAAATCAATTAACGAGCCTGATCCAGTATACAGAAGTCTTAAATCTACATAAAAGAAGGCATTTGCCTATCAAGACAAATGAGATTTCACATATTATCACTTCCCTGGAAATGGCATGCCCATTAATCGCTGAATATCTGCAGCCTGGGGGAAATGTGAAATGTTTCCACAATATGGCAACGGAAATAAAAGCAGGATATTTTAATCTGTATGTTAGGCAATTATATTGACACAATGTACTACTACTACATCTGCAATAGAAATGAAATAATAATACTCAGGACTAAGTGCCTATAATTATACCTTTTCACCAAGAAAAGTAATTGAGAGTACAAAATATTTTTCTCATTACATTTGTAATGCTCAGTTATTTACCTAAACCTAATCAACCAAGAAATGAAACCTTATGTGAAAGGAAAAGTAAACAGGCTGTTGTTGTTACTATATGAATTTTAACATAAAGTTCTGAATATCATAAAATTAACTTTAGGATATTTTAATGGCTCTGTATTTAGGGATCGAATGTGGAGACATTTCAATGAATTAATTAAGAGGAAAGAAAGGAAGGTTAGAAGGCTTTATATGGAAAGCAGGAAAAGCATATATATGGTGTATTTATTTTACTTTCATCCGATTAAATATAGTAGATTGCAAATGGGAAAATTAGATATACTGTATTTAATAAATAAGCTGTCAGATAAGTTATTACTTATCTGCCACTTTCTAGAAGTAGGCGATATTAACTTTCTCATTGAGTTTGATCAAATAAACTAATTATTTTACAATCAACAGAATTACAAAGTAAATTCTTCCCAAAGGCAAAATGAAAATTGAAAATTGAAACAATGCAAAGTAAACATTATATGTTTAGTAATTCTTGCCGACTTCATGAACTTGATATGGAGAACAAATCTTATTTCTTATTGAAAAAATAAAATATAAAATGAATACGTAAATTTATATAACAAAAAGGGAAAGAAATGAAAAAGAAGAAATGAAACATTACAGATATTCAACCATAAGCAAAAAATTTACATAGAATGTACCGGTCAAGAGTAATTTTCTATACTTTTAATTTATATGGATAAGAAAAAATGTTTCTTTTTTTCCTTTAGTTATAAATTTTATTTAATTTGGTGATTTCTTTTTTATTGTTAGAATTTTAGTCTCTCATATATGTCTTCTTCCTCTGACATTTTTGCTCTAAAATCTTTGCCTTTGGTATATTACACATAAACTTATATTCCAAAAGGAATTAAGTCCTATAATAAAAACACTCCTGCATTAAATTCTATGGTTAAAAGCTATGCACTTGTAAAATCTACGTTTTCTCAATTTCTATTCATCTTCTTTTAACAAACAGCCTATTAATCTTTTGAAACTGGAAATCTGCAGCAGCATATTCATGATGCTAGTTATTGAATTTAACAGTAAGACATTTATGACTTTTTTTTAAAAAAGGGGGGAATCCTATTTAGCCTCTCCAATGACAAAAACAATTGTAATAGCCATGATAGGAACAGAGATAGTAATTCTCAAAAATAAATGAAACAGCTGATGTAAGTAATATGTGGATTAGATTACAAGTTTAACATACACTTAATATTGGAAACGATTTCAGAAGAAATAAACAATATAGTCTAAAAGAGAGCCTCATTCTTAACAGAGATCGGTTCATAAAGCAACGTCCATTTGGGGGGTGGGAAGCTTTGAAGTTCTTGAATTACAGAACGGGAGGATTGATGCTGCGAGGGTTTTGCCTCTTTCATTGTGAAGCAAAACTTCTTTGAATCAGTAACTGAATTATTTAAGGCTCTTTACTACTTAATGTTCATGCCTAGTTTTCTCTTCGTCATAACTTTGAAATGATCATAAGCTCTGAATAGAACGCAAGGGAGCAAATCTGTGGTCTGTGTACTGCACACGCACACCCAGACACAGACAGACCCACACACACAATCACTGGAACATGTCAGAATCATAAACAAAGGCAAGCTTGATGGCAGATCTGAAAAGATTAAGCATAACTAGATTCAAGATTCAAGATTTAATGAATTTGTATGCCTCCCAATCCGGAAGGACTCCGGGCGGCTTACATAAAAACAGTTTTAAAAATACTAAAAAATTTAAAATACAAAGACAAAGCATGTTAAAAGAACACAACACACACTTAACCTTAGTGGGGCTCGAACTCAATCAAGGGTCAACAGTCCCAGGCCTGCTGGAATAGCCAGATCTTTGTAGACTTTCGCAAGGCCGACAGAGTGGAGAGGGTCCGGATCTCTACGGGTAGATCGTTCCATAGGGCCGGGGCAGCTACAGAGAAGGCCCTCCCCCAAGGAGCCGCCAGATGACATTGTATAGTCGACGGCACCTGGAAAAGGCCCACCCTGTGAGATCTTATCGGACGCTGGGAGGTATGTGGCAGGAGGCAGTCTCGTAGATATCCAGGTCCTAGGCCATGTAGGGCTTTAAAGGTGATAACCAGCACCTTGAAGTGCGTTCAGAGACCAATAGGAAGCCAGTGCAGCTCGCGGAGGATAGGTGTAACATGGGTGTATCTCGGTACACCCAGTATCGCTCGCGCGGCTGCATTCTAAACCAATTGTAGTCTCCGAACACTTTTCAGGGGCAGCCCCATGTACAGCACTAAATAAATATTGATATTCTAGGAGTAAGCAAATTAATTGATCTAAGTGGGTCACTTCCTATCAGAGATCTGGATGCTCCCACCCTAATGATGTTGAGGAAGCTACCAGGCTATTCTCCTTGGCTTTGGAGCAGAGTGAAGGTTGAGTCCCTGATGGAATTGGGTTCTAGTTATATGCTGTTTTTTTTTTCTCCTTTTTTTTTACTTTTTAACTATAAGCCACAGAAAGTCATTGGGAAGTGGGCACTATACATTCTATAAATGATTAATATTAGCAGAGCACCTTCTATCTCAAACAAGAAAGTCACAGATGAAATTGAGCAGTCAGCAATATTAATACTCAGGTGCAACCCCAAAATAACAGAAGGATCACAATTTGAATTGAAGGTAAATCTTTCAGACTGGGGGCACGCCATGATTAAGCTCCAAGCATAAATTCAGGATAAACTGATGTTGAAAGTTCAACTTTTTTCAATACACTACCAAAAATGCTAAAGTTGAAGGTAAAACAAGATATGAAATAAACTGATAATTTGTTTTCATTGTACAAAATGAAGTACGAGGATCTCTGGGAAGCCGCTAAAAATGGCTACCATATTTTTCAGAGTATAAGACGCACCAAGATTTTGAAGAGGCAAATTAAAAAAAAGGTTTTGCACTCTTCAGACCTCCCCAACCCCGGGGAATTCTGGGAGTTGAAGTCCTGACTCCTGACATCTTCAAGTTGCCAAGGTTGAGAAACACTGCATTACAGCATGATAATACTAAGATTTTACAATCCAGACTTCAACAATACATAAAATGAAAAATTTGATACATGTAAATTGGATTCAGAAGAGGCAGGGCCACTGAAAACTCAATGCTAATATTCAATGGATAATGGAAAATGCTTCCAAAAAGACTTCCAAAAAGATGTCTATTTTTCTTTATTGACTTTTGACTGTATAGACCAGTGATGGCTAATCTTTTCACCACCAAGCTTCGAAACTAGAGCATGAGCACCGGAGTGCCGGAACACCAGCTGGCCGACACATGCATGTGCTCCGGTCCAACTGTCTGGCATACATGTGCATGTCGGAACCTGGAAGAGCAGCTGGCGACGGTGCGAATGCCCACAGAGAGGGCTCTGTGTGCCACCTCTGGCACGTGTGTCATAGGTTCGCCATCACGGGTATAGAACATATCTAATTATGAATAGTTATGGATAGGAAAGGATTAACAACAACGTTCTAATTATATATGACTCGAATCATGTATGATCTTAGTTTTTAAAACCTATGATAACGATACTCATAAACCTTGATAAAGAACAAGACAGATAACAACCACACCGGGATTCCAGATCAGTTTAAAGATTATGCTTCTTAATGTGCAGCAACGCATGACAGTATCCTTAGCCTTACTCTGTCCTTCCTTGAATTCAGAATAACATATAAATATTTTAACAGAAAGGAGTGAGGAGAGAATACAAAGTTCTGTGTTTTTGATCTTGCAGAGTGAAATGGGGACAAGGTAAGAGAAATCTCTCTCTCTCTCTCTTCTCTCTCCCTCCCTCCCTCACCATCACATCACATGACCTTGAATCAAAACTGAAGCTATATATATATATATACATACAGGTCAGTGGTGGGTTTCAAAAATTGTTCGAACCTACTCTGTGGGTGTGGCCTCCTTTGTGGGAGTGGCTTGCTGCCCATGTGACTGGATGGGAGTGGCTTGCTGCCCATGTGACTGGATGGGAGTGGCTTGCTGCCCATGTGACCGGATATGAAGATGCCGACGACACTTGTCAGAACCACCTTAAATTACCCCACACACAGTACTGGCATGCATAAGAATAGGATGTAAGCTTGTTTTTTAAAAGGCATCTTTGGTTTGCGTTAAAACAACTTCAACACACGCAATGTTCTGATTGCCCCACAAACGCAGTGGTCATTCTTACCTTTCACAGAGGCACTGAGCATTATAAACATGAGCATGATAGTGTAGAATAATCATATCCAAGGACCAGGGGTGGGTTTCAAAAAATTTTTGGAACCTCTTCTGTAGGTGTGGCCTGCTTTCCGGGTCCACTGGTGGAACCTCTTCTAACCAGTTCGGTAGACTTGACGAACCGGTTCTACCGAATAGGTGCGAACTGGTAGGAACCCACCTCTGATACAGGTAGTCCTTGACTTACAGCCATTTGTTCAATGACCATTTGAAGTTACAACAGCACTGAAAAAAACCTGACTTATGGCTCTTTTTCACATTTGCAACCATTGCATAATGTTCCCATGGGGACATTACCAAAATGTAGACGCTAGGCAACTGTCCTGTGTTTGCGACGGTCGCAGTGTCCCGTGATCCCCTTCTGACAAGCAAAGTCAACAGGGAAGCCAGGTTCACTTAATAACTGTGTTACTAACTTAACAACTGCAGTGATTCACTTAGCAACTGTGGCAAGAAAGGTCGTAAAATGGGGCTCAATTGTGGTCAGAAGCCAAGGACTACCCGTAAACTAAATTAAGGTGGTGGAGGTTGCCTGAGAGGCAGGCAGGAGAGCAACCAGATATTTACCTCCAATCATTACCCTTCGAGCGGAGATACCATTCCCCGGCTGGATCCAATGGTCCCTCGCGGTAAGTTCTCCCTCTGTGTGGATCCATCTTCAATCCGACTCCAGAGACAGAGCCACAATAGCTCCCCCCCCCAAGTGCCTTGCCCCAGAACTCAACTCAGATCAGCCCCCCCCCCCCAAAACCAACCTATGTGAATAGTAGGAGGGACATAAATGCTCTCTTTATGATGGCTTTATTCTTTACTAGACAAGAGAAGGAGTAAGGCTACTTCCAATCACAACCACAACTAAAGCAAAAGACATGGAACCTTTCTACCCAGAACTGCATTTCGATCCCCGTCTGGAGCAAAACATATAAACTCGCATGTTTTAGAACCCCAAACTATTTGCTGCATGTGTCGAAAGGTTCATACACGAATGTTTTGCATAAACCACACAGCAGTGATTGCTAGCATCCATAAGGTCGCTCCGTTGTTCTCTGTGGTGTATTTAAATTCTGGGATTATGTGCCCCTCCCAGCTGCTTTTTCAAAGGCACAAGATTTACCTCACCTTCTGCAACTGGATGACCGGGAGGCCATTTTTTGGATGGACTTTTTACCTATGGCTCAAATGAGCAATAGCAATAGCAGTTAGACTTATATACCGCTTCATAGGGCTTTCAGCCCTCTCTAAGCGGTTTACAGAGTCAGCATATCGCCCCCACAGTCTGGGTCCTCATTTCACCCACCTCGGAAGGATGGAAGGCTGAGTCAACCTTGAGCCGGTGAGATTAGAACCGCTGAACTGCAGATAACAGTCAGCTGAAGTGGCCTGCAGTACTGCACCCTAACCACTAACCACTGTGCCAACTCGGCTCTCGCATTTGCGCAAGCTACCACGGGAGGCGGTACACAACTCTTCTCCATTTCATACTATTCATTTTTTGGAGCAAACCTAAGAAAATGTTAAATGGGTCCACAAAAAATATAAAGAATTAATGTAATAATTACACACGTACACATATCAGAGATCTTTAACTGACTGCTAATGCATGCCCTAAAGAAGATGTGACGTAGCAGAATATTAGAAGGGAATAAGAAAAATATATTTCATAAGTGCCTCAGTGCCTGGAGGCTGTTAGAGTCTGGATGGGAGCAAACAAGTTGGCACTCAATCCAGACAAGACCGAGTGGCTTCTGATGTTCCCTCCCAAAGATTGTCCAACTGTTCCATCTCTCAGGCTGGGGGGCGAAATTATACGCCCCTCAGAGAGGGTTCGCAATTTGGGAGTCCTCCTGGACCCACAGCTGACTCTAGAACACCATCTGTCGGCTGTGACCAGGGGGACCTTTGCCCAGGTTCGCCTGGTGCACCAATTGCGACCCTACCTGGATCGGGAGGCCCTTCAGACAGTCACTCACACCCTTGTGTCCTCAAGGCTGGATTATTGTAATGCGCTCTACATGGGGCTGCCCTTGAAGAGTGTTCGAAGACTCCAATTAGTCCAGAATGCAGCCGCGCGAGCAATTGTGGGTGCACCAAGGTACACCCACGTTACACCTATCCTCCGCGAGCTGCACTGGCTACCTATTAGTCTCCGAATCCGCTTCAAGGTGCTGGTTGCTACCTATAAAGCCCTACATGGCATCGGACCTGGGTACCTGAGAGACCGCCTCCTGCCGATTACCTCTCTCAGACCAATTAGATCGCACAGGTTGGGTCTCCTCCGGATTCCATCTGCCAGCCAATGTCGGCTGGCGACCCCCCTGGGGAGGGCCTTCTCTGTTGCAGCTCCGGCCCTCTGGAACGAGCTTCCTGTTGAGATCCAGACCCTTACGACCCTCCCGGCCTTCCGCAAAGCCACCAAGTCCTGGCTGTTCCAGCAGGCTGGGGGGAGCTGAGAAGCATCTACCTCCACGGAAATTGTGAATGTTGGTTTTGTTTTTAATATGTTGTCTTTGTCTTGTTCCCCACTTTCCCTTGTCTTTTGTGAGCTGCCCGGAGTCCTCCGGGAGTGGGCGGCATACAAGACAAATAAATAATAATAATAATAATAATAATAATAATAATAATAATAATAATAATAATAATAATAATAATGGTCAGGTGGCGCACACTGAAGGACACATTGATCCGCCTCATCTTACAAAATACCCACAGCTCAGCACTGACCAAAGAATGCCAAGATGACTACAGGTGTAAACCTCTTACTAATTATAACAGCAAAGAGCTAAGAGGTGAGAAGCTGTATGGATCAGACCATGGGCTTAACTAATCCACAATTCCGGTCTACCTGTTGGACAGCCTATGAGCAAGATAAGAAAACAGCATCACACTGCTTATCAGGCATCTCACACACTGCAAGGGGTACACAAAATACACTGTCCCACAAAGGGAGGGAGGGAGGGAAAGAGGAAGATCAGTGACCGACAAACCTTACTCTCTTTCAGTATGTCTACTTCCAGTTAAGTCCATACGGAGTTTTGGCCATCACCAAATTTTTAAGCAGCGAATTCCACAAACTCTGCTATATGAAAAAGCACTGAATCCATCCTGAATCTCAAAACACATAACTTTGAAATTAGCCAAAAGAATATAACTTCTTTGCCTATCGGTGAAATTTTCCTGAGCTTCTATCACAATATCGATTGTTGATGTTAAGAATGCAGTAATAATACTTGATCAGTTGCGAGGTGAAGTTGTATATCTGAAGGCATTTACGATGTTGAAAGAGTAAGTTTGACGTACCTTTACTCCTTGATCTACTGAAAAAGAATCCAAACATTCTTTTGAAAGCACCTTTTCTCCCCTGTAACAGAAATCAGTCATTAAGAGATCACAAAAGTCCTGTCGAATAGCAAGATTTTTTATAGATAGTACATATTATATACATATATGGTATACATATGTGTATGTGTGTTTATGAATACAGTATGTATATATTTGTTTTCAGTATGTATATATTATTTGTATATATTATTTAATCCTCTTAATTTTAATCACCTTATATTATCTTTTGTACCTTTTTAATATATTGTAGGTCGCCCAGAATCACTTTATCAGTGAGATGGGCTACATACATTTAAAAAAAAAAAATAAAGTATGTGTGTCTACACAGACACATATAGTATATACATACATACACACACATAATGGTAAAGGTAAACGTTTCCCTCTACAGATATGTCTGACCCTAAGGCATGGTACTCATTTCTGGAAGCCAGCATTGTCCAAAGACCCTTTCCGTGGTCACGTGGCCAGCAAGGCTATACACTGAGGCTCAGAGAACGCTATTGCTTTCCCACCAAAGTGGTACCTATTTATCTACTCACATTTTCATGCTTTCAAATCGCTAGGTGAGTAGAAGTTGAGGCAAGGATGAAAGTTCACCCCGTCGCAAGGTGCTCAGGTCTTGAACCTGGGCAGTGAGCTTTGCAGCTGACAAGTTCAGTGTCTTTAACCACTGAGCTATCATGCCCCCTACACACACACATACACACACTATTAAAATACTATGGAAATATATTACAATTTTTGTATTAAGATTATGTGTTAATATGATATATTATGCAAAATATATGTGTCATTAATATTATATAATGCCATATACATTATTCATACAGACACTCAAACAAGCACACAAAGGAAAGTTGCCTTTCCTGGCTCTTCCCCTTTTTTTTCCCTGTTGAAACTTCTGCAGCTCCTGTCCCTGAGAAATGGCAGATTTCCCAAAAGACTACAGTACAGAGGACTAGGTTAACTGGTAATAAACATATGATTTTTCTTTCACTTGACAAAGATCCTAGCCTTTCCAATAATGTAGAAAATATTCTGAATTTGCACCATTTTGAACTCAAAAGTTTTGAGTCAGAAATTTTAAGTGCAAAATAATTTGATCTGATTTATAGTGGTGCTAAATTTACTAAGGCCTTCTTATGTCACACAGCAGAGACACTGATGAAGCCTGGATTAAAAACTTTAATTGCAAGTTAGTTCTACACATCTCTTCAGATTTCAGCTGATGCCTAACAATTCCAGTGAATTGATATCAGATCATCTTTGGTAGCAATTCTAAAATATATAACTGTAAGGTACTAAGTTGTGTTCTGAAAATAAGCAGAGATATTCACTTAAAAGGATTTGTGGGTAGTGCATGGAAAACCAATTAGAAAATCAATATAGATTTAATTTTTTAAAGTCACACAATTTCAGTGGGAGACAAAATGCTTCATCAAGCAATATGCACTTTATTGGCAGATTTGGCATTATTAATTAAAAGATACTCTTTCACTGATAGTGGATTGCTGAAGCAATCAATAGTAATAAATTATTCCTATGGATTTTAGCAAGTATTTAAACCACATTCCTTGCTTAACCCAATAGAAGCAAATGTTTTGTAACTTTGCAAAAGCAAATGTTTTACAGATATGTTTTATAGATAATATAAGAAAATTTAGACACATTGAAAAGACCTATATCTATACGTTAATAGTTATTAACTATTAATAGTTAATGGAAACTTAATAGTTTCTTATTCTAAAACTGAATCTTAACAGAAGAAAAATAATTTTACCTGAGAATAAAATCTTTAGTTATTTTTTTAGATAGGGTCATTGAGTTAGGATTTTAAAAGAAACCTCCTGCTTATTCAAATCTATGAAAAATATGTTATTGTTTATTCCAAATATCATGAAGGAATGACCAAACCTGGGGCTGTGTAAAAATTATAATTTTTAAAGAACCATGGAAAAGGCTTCCCTTTATTTGTATCACAGTAGTAACTTAAATTTGATACATTATAAATATTTGATAAGAAAAAGAAGGATTTCGAGTAGGAGCTAAATTTGGCGGACTACTTCTTCAATATCCTGTCAATGTTTTCCCTAATCTGATATATCAATTGTAATTGGCAGGTAAGACTGTAATTTAGCTTTTCTATAGCCACCTTTTCCCTTTGAAATTAATCTGAGATCACAATAAATATATGGAACAGTGAGATGCATAAAAGTCCATTTTCTCTGTTCTGCGATGGAAGCAATATGAAAAAACAAGAGTTTTACTTTCTGATGTAATAAACTAACTCACCTGAAGAAATGCTTACCGTAAAGAAAAAAAAATTAATGTCTCCTTGGAGTTGAGCTAGACTCCTAGTGACAGATCCGTGCAATTTGGAAGGGAATAATAAGTTAATAGCTTTCTTCTAGATTTATTTTTACTTCCCTATTTTTATAGCCAGGGATTTCAAGGTAATCTCCTATTCATGTACTAATCAGAGGTGACCCTAATTAGCTTCCGTGACAGTTTGGCCACTATAAAGAGACCATGAAGCATAAGCAAAAAGCAAAATTTCCTAACTCAAGAACTTCAGATTTTGCCATTTCATAAGTTTTAACAACTGGAAAAAAAAAATTAACACTGACCTGAAGTTGCTCACCTTCTTTTGCCTACAGGAAAAAAGCAGTAAGAATTAACCTTTCCACTTTTTAGTCTTCAAATCCAAGAGGTAACATTTGCTACACCTTATCTATGATAGTTGAGTACAGCTTTTTATTTTATTGTACGTTCTATAATAAACAACATTCTGGGTTACTGTTATTCAAAAAATATCTTGCAATTCTGGGTTACTGTTATTCAAAAAATATCTTGCAATGAACAATAAACGCCCCCCGGAGATTGTGATTGTTGTATATTTTAATGTTGTTTGTGTATTATTCCCCCTCCCTTGTTTTATTGTAAGCCGCCCGGAGTCCTCCGGGAGTGGGCGGCATACAAATCAATAAAACTATAAACTATAACTATAAACTAGTACCTAGATATACACCAGAATAACAGGCTAGACAAAGCTCTGAATAAAAGCCGAAACAATCTTGTGTCTTAAGCGCTAGTTTTCATACTTTACGGCCCAAAGCAGTCAAGTAACATTAGTCCTATACTGTGTGCTGGTTATAACCTTGAAAGGGGTAACCTGGCTGCAACCACTTGCTCCAAACACAGATAGTCCTTGACTTATAATTGTTCATTCAGTGACCATTCAAAGTTGCAATGGCCATTGAAAAAAAAGTCACTTATGACTCTAGGTTTTCACACTTATGACTTATTTCAAACTTTTGACCATAGGTTTTTTTTTACACTTAGGATCTTTGCAGCATACCCATTGTCACGTGATCAAAATTTGGATGCTGAGTAACTGGCCTCTTTTTAGGACTATTGCAGTGCCCCAAGCAGCAATGGTATCCTATTATCTTCACTGGTGATTTGGTAGCAGGAATGCACACGCGTGTGAGCATGCGCAGAAGGTCTGTGATGAAGTCTGGGTGGGTGGAGCCTCACACCGCCACCGCCACTAACAGTTCACCCGAACCAGTGCGAACCAGCAGAATACCACCTCTGGCCCTAAGGTCATGTGATCGCCTTTTGTGACCATCTGACAAGCAAAGTCAACGGAGAAGCCAGATTCACTTAGCAAATATGTTACTAATTTAACAATTGCAGTGGTTCACTTAATGACTGTGGCAAGAAAGACTGTCCACCCTCCTCTACATGATACTTGAGGAATGTCAGAGAGACAGTGGTCAAAATTGCTATGGATAAAATCATTTGGAGGGCAAGCATAATGATTTCTCTCTCCATAAAGAGATTGCTTCTGTCCTCAGTGGATGACTATCTGCCAGGGCTGAATTATGTAGCCTTGTGCACCCATATAAGGAGAGACAAATTGGTCAAAGCAGTGTTGTAACATTGGGATGCAAACCACATCCCTGTTCCACGTGATGTTGTATGCATGTCCCAAATGGCTGAAACTGAGGGGAGGAAGCGGGCTATACTATTTTTGATATTAGGATTCGACAGCTTGTCCCAAAAATGCTTTTCCAAAGGCCAATTGGACCTTCTTCGGTTTTTTTTCTTTGAAAACTTTTTGCTGCTCCTCCAAGAAACTTCTTCAGTCCTTGGACGAGAAAAAAAAAATGTTTTCAAAGAAAAAAAACAAGAAACTCCAGTTGCCTTTTGGAAAACCACCTTTGGGACAATCTTGACCTGTTGATTGGGAATCTCCATAGATTCAACAGGTGTGTGTGTGTGTGTGTGTGTGTGTGTGTGTGTGTGTGTGTAAAGCTGTGACTATCTTGAGTAAGGTAGAAATGAAATCGAAATTATGCATAATGTATACTATATATTTTTATGTTAAACACAGAAAGACAATTAAATAGAAATCATATTATTGTGCCCACTTCCAGGATTTGCCTAAACCGTCAAACAGTTAATTATTAAGCACATAGATTTCAATACATCTGAAGCTTTGCTACCCTTCAATCTGTGCTGGGTTTTTTTTTTCAGCTGTTAATTAGATCAATTATCACCAATAGTTTTGGTTATTTTACGTTCATTTCCCTTTTTTAACAAATTAGGAAGCAAGCACTCAAAACCGAGATTCCATATTAGATATCTATGTTTGCTTTCTTATATTATAAAAAAAAACGAAAGTCAAACTGACCTGTTCCTTTATATTCTCAGCATCAATTGTCTCTTCCCGAACAATCTCAGCTGGAGCCTTGGTAAGATAAATTCTAGTTATATTTGCATAAAAGATGGAAATAAATCAAAGTTTTCCTATATCATCATGAATTAAAGAAAAGTAACTTTTTTCTACTGTTTTTTTTTAAAAAAACCTTTACATCTTTCGCTTTTTGTGAGCAACCCTGAATGCCGCTTCTTATGAACAGTAAATGCAAATGACAAATATCCTAAATGATTTTAGTTGCTAAATTATTTTTGGTTTTAAAATGAAAAAAAAAGTTTATGTTATAATCAGGATTTCTTTTTACATATCTAATATATTATTCCCTATAATCCCAGTGGTGGGACTCATCTCCAGAGGGGATGAGTCTGACTATGGAGATGAGATGAACCGGTTGCTTTCGTGGTGTAGAGACAATAACTTGGTCTTTAACTAACGTGACCAGATTTTCAGATTGGTAAAGAGGGACACCATTCACGGGGCGGTGGGGGGGGGGGCTTGATTAAAAATTTTATATTTTGTCAAAAGGTCACACAAGGCGATTACATGACCCCGGAACACTGAAACCATCATAAATACGAATCTGTTGCCAAACATCAAAATTTTGATCACGTGACCATGAGGATGCTGCAACGGTCGCTAAGTGTGAAAAATTGTCGCTCAGTGTGAAAAATGGTCGATAAGTGTGAAAAATGGTCATCAGTCACTTTTTTCAATGCCATTGTAACTTTGGTCACTAAATGAACTGTTTGAAAGCTAAAGCTAGCTTGCATTATAATGCCTTATGGTAGCTTACATTTTCAAGAGAGAGAAGCTAAACTCCCTATTAGAATTGAAATAGAAATGAATAGAATAGAATAGAATAGTTTATTAGCCAAGTGTGATTGAACACACAAGGAATTTGTCTTTGGTGAATATGCTCTCAGTGTACATAAAGAAAAATAAAATAGAATACATTCATCAAGAATCAGAAGCTACAACACTTAGTGATAGTCTCTCTCTCTCTCTCTCTCTCTCTCACACACACACACACACACACACACACACTCCTCCTCTGGATTCACTGGGCCGTTTATAAATCCCCTCCCCCCCGTGCAAACATTCCTTCAGCCTCTTTCTCCCCTCTTTCTGGATTCGCTCTGAAGTTTTTAAAATTACCTCTTCTGTATAGAGACCAGGTTATCAGCCACGTGAGACATACACTGTGTTTCTATGGCACAGTAATCCCCTCCCCAAACAACACACAATGCCAATTTAGAAGCCCCGAGCAGCCGAGGAGAAGCAGCAGTCCGGGGGGGGGGGAAGGGGAGGGGCTGAGCTTGGACAGCCTCGGAGGCAGCCCGCCAGCTCCGAAAGAGAGAGAGAAAGAGGGGGGGAGGGAGGGGCTGCTCAAAGCGACAGAAGAAGAAAAAATCCTCGAGGGAAGCCCACGGTCTCCACATGGAGTAAAGTCTTCTCCTCCCTCAGCCATTGGCAACAGCTCCCAAGGACGCGTGGGAGGGAATGCGCTCGGCTCGAAGAATATACGCTCCCAGTTGCTAGGAGAGCCTCAAGGCGGCTGGAGGCTTTTTCGTAACTTAAAAAAAATTGGGACTTTTTAAAAAAAACCTGGGGCGCGGGACAAATTGTTCAAAAGCGGGACTGTCCCGCTGAAATTGGGACATCTGGTCACCTTATCCTTAACACCCATAAGACCAAGGAGCTTATAGAGAACTACAGAAGGAAGAGATCAGACATCAAGCTCTTGGTTATCAATGGAGCAAATGGCCAGTTTTAAGTTTTTGGGTGTTATCATAAAAGAAAACCTGACCTGCCACATTGCAGCCCTGGTCAAAAGGGCTCAGCAGAGATTTTACTATCTGAGACGTCTCAAGAAACAACCACTGAATGGAAAACTGCTGGTGACCGTCTACTGCTGCACTATGAAGAGTATTTTAAATTACTGCACCTCCATATGGCTTGCCAATTGCACAGTGGCAGATAGGACAACAGTCCAGAGGGTCAACGTCATTGCCCAGAGGATCATGGGTTGCCCCCTCCCCTCTTTGGAAGAGCTTTATGGCTCCCGCTGCCTTAAGAAAGTTCAAAACATTCTTAAAGATCCATCTCATCCTGGGCACCCTTTTTTTCTAACTATTACCATCTGGCAGACGGTACAGGACAATAAAAGCAAGGACAAAGAGGCTGAAAAACAGCTTCTATCCCAGGGCAGTAACTATGTTGAATTCTACTGTATAGTGTACTATTAATGCAGTATCAGGGGTTTTCAATTCAATTGTATAGCATGTGAAGGATGTGTGTTTTTGTATACTGTTTTATAGTTTTCTTATGTATGATGTACACTGAAGATGGCATTTAATTTCATTGACAATAAAGTAAATTAAACTAAACTATTGCTTAAAACAACCACAAAAACAAAAACAAAATAAAACAAACCTGCTCTTTTATACTCCCAGGATCTGCATAAATCTCCTCATCCTGGATGATCTCAGCTGGAACCTTGGATAACATAAATTCCAGTACAGATTTATATAAACAAAGGTAAGCAACTTTCAGCTTTTTAAAATTACAGATTAAGAAAAAAAAAAAAGGCAGCCGGCTATTTTTCTTTCGAGTAGCAATATAAACACAAAAACTGTTGAAAATGTCATAATACTTTTTTAACAAACTGACAAAAAAGGATTTACACCTGAGATTTCATTTGAAATAACCAATATGAATTCAAATGCTGTAAAAACAATTAACAAAAAGTAACCTCTTCTTTTCTAATTCCAGGATGCAAATACCTTTTCTAATTTTGGACACTCTCCACTATAGCTTTGCTTAGAAATAAAATCTATTTAAGATTTGCCTGAGAATAAGTCAGTAAAATGAAATTTACCCTATATTATTTTATCACAAATAAGTGGGGGGAAGGCAAGCAGTGATTTATTGCCATTAAAAGCACTGGAGTTTAAACACCTATATTACTCTCCAATGTTGAAAAACCAGTAAGAAAACTAATACGTTTTATTGTAATCCCAGGATATGAATAAATTTCATTGTTTTAGAAAACCTCAACAACAGACTTTATTAGAATAAAATCCAGTTATGATTTACATGACCAGAAAAAAGCAAAGCATAAGCTTTTTGGCATAATTTTATCACAATCAGAAAATAAGCCATGCTCTATTTAGCTTTTAAAAACTGATTTCTCTACTTTCTACAAAGCAAATCAAAAAGCCACTTCTTACTAATGATTGTGTTTGGTCAGAAAAAAAGGTTTTTTTTAATAATGGACTATCAAAATCAGGGCAATAAACAACCAGCAGAATTTTTAAAAACAATTATAAAATATACTGTTTACTGCTGCTTCTTTGAAATACGGGGTATAACCATACCTGGCCAGTAGATGGCAGCAAAAATATAAACACCCCTCTTTGAAAATGGAATAGTTACATAGCATCTTTAGACTAGTAAGAAAAGTCATTCATCTGGAAATCATCTTAATTAAACAAGGCATGACTGCGTATTTTCTCATCTTATAAGTCAGTGTTCAAGAGTCTTGAACTAGGCCAATAGGTACGCAACAGTGGTGGGTTTCAAAAAAGTTTGGAACCTCTTCTGTAGGTGTGGCCTGCTTTCCGGGTCCACTGGTGGAACCTCTTCTAACCGGTTCGGTAGATTTGACGAACCGGTTCTACCGAATAGGTACGAACTGGTAGGAAGCCACCTCTGGTACGCAATAATGCGAAAGTCAGAGACGAATCTACAAAGTCAGAGACTTCTAAAGATTTTATAATAATATTTTATTTCTGAAGATATAGCATAGACTGTTTTCTTTGAGTATACATACTGTATTTTCTTATCATTTTTGTTCACTTAAAAGAACACTCCCTCCCCCTTACTAAAAAAAACCCTGCTACTTAAAATCTGAAATGGAAATCTAGTTGGCAAGAAGTTAGGTTCTTTACAGAAACATTCTGACTTCCTTAGTAGTCCTAAAAGAAAAACGAACAAGGGCAATTGGGAATAAAAATGCTAATAAATTCATTCAGAAAAAAAAAATCTATTTTAAACTGACCTGATCAATGGGTATTTCCACTTTGACATTTTTGTCTTCTTGAATCTCACGAGCTCCTTCAATTTCTGTTGGGGATTTATGAGCTATATAGACACTATGCTCTGAAAATAAATTAATTAAAAAAACTGTTTATCTTACTCTATGAAACCACTAACATAAACAACTGCAGCTACATTATTTTGCTAAGCGTTATTTGTAGCTAACATATATTTGAACCTCACTTTTTAAGCAACAGTTGTCTAATAATAATTATTAGGGTTACTATTTTTTTACATTAAAAATCATCCTTATTAGTAAATGAGGAAGCAAAAGGAGATATTATTCAGCTTCAGAAGCATGAATTGATAAATAATAGAAATATTTAAATTCCTAAATTTTTAGCTGCCTGCTACAAGCTGTTCAGCTTTATTTTGTATGTGTGTTTTCAATTAGTATTTCAAGGCAAATTGATCCAATATGGGCTGCCTAAAACCCAAATGCACAAAAAAAAGGAACCACTGTAAGCTTTGAATTTTTGCAACTATTTTCTAAAAACAAAGAACCAAAATGTGTATAATAAAAAAAAACAACAAAAGTACACACATCGGTGAAAGTGCATTTGTTCATTGCAATAAGAAGGTTCCTATAAGAAAAACACACACTGTGTTTTAAACAGTTATTAATTTTTCAATATTGTGATAGTATAATATAGTACTTTAGAGGGCATCATCTTACACTTTTAAGGAAAAAAATACTTGAGCATTATCCACTTTGTTATTTCATCACAGCTACATTTATTTTTTGGTGCCTTTAAATCTGAAGAGTAATTCTTGAGTTTTCTTGGCAATGTTTTTTTTTCCAGAAGTGGCTTGCCACAGCCTCTTTTCCAGGTCGGAGAGACATAGGGCCCAAGGCTACCCAGCTGAGTTTGTGTCTCAGGTGGGAAGAGCTCAAGTTCTCCCGAATTCTAGTCTGATCCCTTAACCAAACTGGCTCTCTTCATGTGGATCTACTGAGGCATAAAGAGAATGAAAGCATCAACAACGTCATCTAACATGTGATGTATCAATATGAGGGAGTTACTGCCCCTTTAGTTTCAGTTATTAGTTGTACCACTCTTAACTTTGATAACTGCCTCCAAATGTTCAGTCCTTCACATCACTAAGTAGGAATGTTAGCCAATTCTCCATGGCAAACTGCTTCATTTCAGTAGCATTTGAAGGTTTTCTAGTGTGGCCCATTCACTTCAGTGCCTGCTGTAACAATTGTGTGGTGTTTATGACTTTGATACTTTTCATTCCAAAACAATTAGTTTGTTTTTCTTTATCCATGTTCTTGGAGACTTACTTGTATGTTTGGGATCACTACCTCATGGTTTCCACTTCGTTTAGGAGACATAAGATCTAATATTCTTCTTTGTAATCTTCCAAAACAAACAGAATTCCACTTCCTTTAAATAGTGGCACATCCAGATTCTGAAGCAGCAAAGTGTCCCTAAATTATGATGATATCTATGATTGATAAGTGGTATGATATTCTCTTTGTGGAATACCATGTTTGGTTTCCAATAGCCATAACCTCATGTAGCTTCGAAAGTTGTACTTTTGATTCATCTGTCCACAGAACATTGCTTCACAAGTCTGGAGTCATCCAGATATTTTTCTTCCGAACTTGAGGTGAGCATTAATGTTCTGTTATGAGCCATGATTTGTGTCTTGCTATTCTCGCATGAATTTCATGTTTTCTCAGTTTGTTTTCTTTTTGTGATGTTGGAGTTCTATAAACTCATTGTAACAAAGGTTAAAGAAGACTGCAAGTCTCTGGATATTGTTCTGTGGTCCTTTGTGACTTTCCGAACAATTTTATGCTGTGCTCTTGGGAGAGATTTTGACAGGATAGCTGTTCCCTATTGTTCCAAATCTTTTCATTTTAAAGCCATGTCTTTGACTATAGATTGGTGGATTCCAAAGCTTCATATAAGATTTTGAATTTTTTCCAAAGAGACAGGTATCAATATTATTTCTATGGAAGTCTTCAGAAATTTCTTTTGAGTAGGGCACAATGTGCCACTAGGAAAAATCAAAGTTTGTGTAAGATATGTAAAGCTGGATCAAATCAGCTGACAATTTACTGAAGTACTTGTCGGTCCTAATTAACTCTTTAACTACATCAACCAAATTACAAGAAGAGGGATTAACTTTTTCACTCTGATAAATTACATGTCAGATGACTCTGTTTATTTAAAAAATGAAACAAATTTGAAACCTTTGGGTGATTTATTCACGCAAATTCCCTTTTCATGTGTAATTTTGATAAAAGCGGCAGCAGAAATATGCAAAAATCCAGAAAATCAAGAAAAGACATACTTTTTCATATAATTAAGCACAAATACACAATCATCAGATAGGTTTATCCCAGAGAAGAAATGAGAGCATTTTAAGATACAAACGATTCCAAAATGTATCTGAAATTTTAATGTAATTCATCTTTGAATCTTAAAATGGATATTTTTCATTTGTCAACTTCCGGTTCCTAACATGAGCTTTGAAGTAAGTGAATATGGGATCTAAGCCATTAATAAGTGAAATTTGGCAATGAGTTTTATGGCCAAATTTCAATGGCAAATGAGAAGCGTCTGAAGAGGCTACCAATGTTGTGCAAAATATAATGAGAATTTTTTGCTACACAATTCTTAAAGAATGATGATATTACATATTTTGAGAATTAAAGTATAACTAAATCAACCTTGTAGCTCTAAGTAGTCACTTAAACTCCTCAAGAGGTGCCTATACTAAGTGTAAATTGTGAGGTTCTTTTCTTTCTTTGCACAACTGATTTTAAGGGAAAAAATTTAAAGGGGTATGAACAAGAATTAATATTCTTGAAGAGCAAATTCTTCTGTTGAGCTTATAGAACTAACTGTGAAGTGTGTAAAAGCGAATGTTGCATTTGGAGACAATTGTTTTGCACTTACTGTCACATATAATTTAATCAAAATAGTTTGACGTAAGCACCAATTATATTTATTTCTCAAGCACAAGAAGAATATACAAGTACAATTACAAAGGGCCTTTTCCCACTGTGGTCTATCCATCCCTTCAGAAAGAATATTGTGTGAAAATTTCTGTTTTCACTGGCAGTCCTTATCTTATATCTGTTGTCCCTGTTCCTAATCATTGCCAATATTTGACTCCTCTCCAAAGCAGTGTTTCTCAATCTCAGCAATGTTAAAGTATGTGGACTTCAATTTATTTGTAGTTTATTTATTTCTTCATTCATTCATAAATTTTATTGGCCACTCCTCTCTCTTACCATGAGATAACTCTGGGAGGCAGAGACAGACATAAAAAAAATATATCTACCTTAAAACAAGAATAAATTAAAACCAATATTAAAATCAAGGATACGTGGGGAGGGCCAGGGTAGAATGGGGAGAGGTAGAAACTGTTGTTACTTGATCAATCACTAATCAATCAACAATGCTGTTCCCCCATTGGGGCTCCAAGCCAACTGGCAGGGCCAGGTCTTTAGGCCCTTACGAAAGGCCCTCAGGAAAGAATAGGAGGGCTGGGGCCACATTGGAGGGGGGCAAGATGTTCCAGAGGGCAAAAGCAACAGCAGAGAAGGCCCTCCTCCCGGACCCCACCAGCCAGAATAATCGGGCTGAATGAACCCGCAGCATATCGCCTCTTGCCAGCATGAGTGGGATGGGTCAATCCCAGTGTGGTGAGATGCTCCCTCAAGCAACTTGGACCCATGCCATGAAGGGCTTTAAAGGTCATCACTAACATCTTGAATTACTACCCGGAAGCAGACCGGCAACCAATGCAGCTTTTGGAGCAGTGGTGTTATAGGGGCTACTCTTGGGGCCCCCAAAACTGCCTGTACCAGTGAACTCTGCACCGTCTTCGTCTCTGAATGCTCTTCAAGGATAGCCCCATCTAGCTCTCATTACAATAGTCCAACTATGAGATGACTAGGAACTGAAGAGCCAAGGTGGCGCAGTGGTTAGGGTGCAGTACTGCAGGCCACTTCAGCTGACTGTTATCTGCAGTTCAGCGGTTCTAATCTCACCGGCTCAAGGTTGACTCAGCCTTCCATCCTTCCGAGGTGGGTAAAATGAGGACCCAGACTGTGGGGGCGATATGCTGACTCTGTAAACCGCTTAGAGAGGGCTGAAAGACCTATGAAGCGGTATATAAGTCTAACTGCTATTGCTATTGCTATTGAATGACTAAGTGCAAGGAATCCTGATCCAGGAAAGGCCACAACTAGTGCACAACACAAAGTTGTGCAAAGGCTCTCCTAGCTGTGACAGCCACCTGCTCCTCAATCAGGCGTCACAATAGCAATAGCAATAGCTTTTGAGAGAGAACCCCAAATTTGCAGACCGGAACTGAATGAGGCAGTGCCACTCCATCCAGAGTCAAAGATGACAAAGTCCTAGATCCTGGAGCTCCAGGTACTCAAAGATAGTCTTGCCAAGGGTCAGTCAAAGCCTGTTTTTCCTCCATCCAGGATCCCACAGTCTCCAGGCACCGCGAGAGAGTAGCCACAGCACCACTTGGGTGACCAAGAGGAGAGGTATAGAGTTGGGTGTCATCGGCATACTGTAAATACCTAAATCTTTGGTGAATAGCAATAGCAATAGCAGTTAGACTTCTATACCGCTTCATAGGGCTTTCAGCCCTCTCTAAGCGGTTTACAGAGTCAGCATATTGCCCCCCACAGTCTGGGTCCTCATTTCACCCACCTCGGAAGGATGGAAGGCTGAGTCAACCTTGAGCCGGTGAGATTTGAACCGCTGAACTGCAGATAGCAGTCAGCTGAAGTGGCCTGCAGTACTGCACTCTAACCACTGCCCCACCTCGGAAGGATGAAGCCCAGTGATTTCATACAGATGTTGAAAAGGAGTGGAGAGAGTATTGAGCCCTGTAGCACATCCCAAAATAGCAGCCGAGGACTGGATCTCTCTGGACCAATACCCAGAATTCTTCAGCCAATCATGATGGCTGCAGGATTCTGGGAGTTGAAATCCACACAGCTTAAAGTTACTGTGGTTGATAAACACTGCTCCAAAATGAAGGGGATAAAGCTTGATAGATTTTATACATCTTGAAGCTGGAATAAGGGGAAAACATGACTTTAATGCTAGTATAGTGAAGGACGACTAAACTCCCAGATCAAATCTGTGCCGCAATTAAGTGCAAGTAGGAAAAGACCCAATGTCATTCTGAAATCTTAGGCACCGGCTACATTATGTCATGTTACCATCGCTGGGGGACTCAGGTCTAGGAGCCTGTCTTCCTTGACTTGCTTTATTTGATTTGGCATAATAGACGGAGTTCCTGTCTCCTCCTCCTTGTCTTGATACTTCTATGGGGGTCACATTGCGATCGCTTTGCTTAGGTGCTTCTATAGGAGGCTGCAACAAATACATATCCCAAAATTACTGTAATGCGCTCTACATGGGGCTGCCCCTGAAAAGTGTTTGGAGACTACAATTGGTCCAGAATGCAGCCGTGTGAGTGATATTGGGTGTACCAAGGTACACCCATACTACTCCTATCCTCCGCGAGCTGCACTGGCTCCCTATTGGTCTCCGAGCACAATTCAAGGTGCTGGTTATTACCTTTAAAGCCCTACATGGCTCAGGACCCGGATATCTATGAGACCATCTTCTGCCGCACACCTCCCTAAGACCGATAAGATCGCACAGGGTGGGCCTTCTCCAGGTGCCATCAGCTAGACAATGTCGGTTGGCAGTGCCTCGGAGGAGGGCCTTCTCTGTTGCTGCTCCGGCCCTATGGAATGAGCTACCCCCAGAGATCTGGACCCTACCCACTCTCATGGTCTTCAGGAAAGCTATTAAAACCTCGATATTCCGGCAGGCCTGGGGCTGTTGACCTCTTAACCGAGGTCCAGCCCCGCTTAGACTGGGTGCATGATGTGTTTCTTTTAATCTGGTCTTTTCTGTTTGTCTGTTTTAACCTTTTTCTTAAAATTTTATTTCTGTAAGCCGCCCGGAGTCCTTCGGGATTGGGCGGCCTATAAATTTAATAAATAGAAATAGAAATAGAAAATGATGGATTTATTTCTTTGGTGTTCAGAACCCTCTTTCTCTCCCTCTCTCTGCTCTGGAGTCTCAGTGAGGTATAGAGGCTACGGTGTCAGATCGCAAGTGGGAAGACCCAGCATTAGTTCTCTCTTAAGCCCGGGGGTGCCTGCTTTGAGTTCAAAGCACACTGGGTGACGTTGGGCCAATCACAAAGGAGACAAGGGCAAGCCACTTCCAAAACCTTGCCAAGAAAATGGAGGGACTAGTCTAGGCAATCACCAAGGGTCTATACTGACTTGAAGGCAAAATAAGTAAAATAAAAAAATATGATAAGTAAAAAGAAGAAGTAAAAAAATACAAGCACATAATACATCAGCTCACGGTCAAAAGGTAACAAAGAGAAATGGACTGAAGAATGAGAACATATGGCCCAGCTCTTTCCTTTGTCAGAAAATATCTATTTTCCATTTCTTCATCAATTGTTCAAAGGTACAAGGGGCTGAATGATTTTTATGCCCCGCCCTCAAACTTTGGGTGGTTACTGTAGCCCGGAGGTAACATGACCTCAACCCCTTCTAAGGTGATGCCACAAAGAAGAGGAGTCAACCTGTTCTACAAAGTGCTTAAGGCAGGACAAGAAGAAACGGATAGAAACTAATCAAGGAGTATTGGCTATTATATTTTGGGGATTTACCAAGATTTTGCTTTTTGCATTGCCATAAGGGAAGAACCGTGACCCGTCAAAACCGCGCTCAACTAAACCGCACCCGATTAAACCGCGTCACTGACGTCATCAACAGGGTGACAACAGCCAGCGCGGAAAAAGAAGGGCGCTTTAAATAGCGCTTTGAAAGCAAGCCGATTCAACTTAAGGTAAGGGTTAGGTTTAGGGTTAGGTTTAGGGTTAGGTTAAGGGTTAGGTTAAGGGTTAGGGTTAGGGTTAGGGTTAGGGTTAGGTTTAGGGGGGTTAGGTTTAGGTTTAGGGGTTAATTTTAGGTTTAGGGTTTACAGCGTGCTTCTGTCTCCGCGCTGTTGTCGCCCTGTTGATGACGTCAGCGATGCGGTTTAGTCGGACACGGTTTAGTCGAGTGTGGTTTTGTGGTGGAACCAGGAAGAACAACCTTTGTGCTGTGGTGCTATGGTATTATATTTCGTACGGTAATAAATGATATGCGAAAATAGTAAGAGTAGTAACTAAAAATCATTTAGACTGAGAGTTCGCCCATACAATTAGCTCAACTGCAAGACAATATTCAGCTCAAGCAATATTCAGCGTTAATGTTATATATGCACTGCATTTTTCATAGTATTTAAAACAAATTCTGACCTTTTTCAGAGAGGGCTTTTCTGGAGGTTCTGGTGAATTCAAAAAATGTCTAAAAGGCAAAGGACAATTTACCTAAATAATTATTTATAAGTGTAACTGTAAATCATATTATTGTAATTATCTTTATTTAATAGAGTAAGAACTACCATTCAGATTCATAAATAACTTTCAGATTAGTTGGTCAGAAACTACTATAATCTCAGTTGTGAGCACTTTTTTAAAGAAGTAGAAAGGTGAGAGAATAGAAAACCTTTTCAGAGACATCTTAGGATTTAAGAATTTGCAATAGTATGCAATCTTTCATGAGCCTGGGCTAAGGGGAAAAATCAATAAAGCCAGGATAAAAACTAAATGTGTACAAATGTAGTTAAATTAAATAAAATTAATATAGTATAATTATTCATCATGTATTCCCTTGACACTTATGAATAGGTCATTCTAAAACTTTCAATATGCTGACATCTTTTGACAGAAGTCTGGAGCCATACCCTAAACATTTCAGCACTAAATATTGTTCATTCCTAATTTAAGGGCATGATCTAGGTTTTGGACATAAAATTTCTTCCTAAATTTTACCTTTCAGGTAATCTTTCATTTATTTACTGCTAGATACCGTCCTGAAAGCACTTCCTTCCCCTTTTTCTTTTCCGATGTGAAACGGTTCAGACTGCTTGCGACCTAACCAGTTACTGTTCAGGATGGGCAATACATATAGATAAAAGAACAGAACATTTCAGATCCCACAAAGTTCTGAATGAAACAGGTCTGTTTTCAGAGCCAGATCACTCCCAGGACTTTGCAAACCAGCTCCAGATTGTAGTTTGGCAATTACCTTGAGAAATTGTCAAGTCGCCCGCAAAACATCATGTTCTAGAGGACTCTGGTAATGTCTGGAAGGGAAGGGAACATTCTGGAATGTTCTGAAGCCATTCATTGCTGAACAGTGGTGGGTTTCAAAAATTGTTGGAACCTACTCTGTGGGTGTGGCCTCCTTTGTGGGAGTGGCTTGCCACCCATGTGACCGGATATGAAATTATGAATTAGTACTTAGGTCGGTCCAAGCAGCTATTCAGAAACTCTGGCATTGAAGCATGCAAGTCTTAAAGCTGTCAAGTTACAAGATCCTTGCCAGTGGTGGGTTTCAAAAAAAATTGGGACCTCTTCTGTAGGTGTGGCCTGCTTTCCGGGTCCACTGGTGGAACCTCTTCTAACCGGTTCGGTAGATTTGACGAACCGGTTCTACCGAATAGGTGCGAACCGGTAGGAACCCACCTCTGTTGCTGAACTACTAAGTTTTAACATGCGCTAGTGTTATTATTACAATCCATCCATTATTTTTGGAAGTTCTCTTCATATGGCCTATAGGCACAATTTTTCCTAGATGCTTTGTTACCCTACATTGTCTTTGTCTCACCTGATTTTTTTTAAAAAAATATTTTAATAAATAAACAAACTGGCATGGTGTGGAGTAAAAATATCATTTGATAATCTCATACTTACAGCTATGTATTTCAGCCCCATAAAAGTTTCACTGAGAATGCAGAAATTATCTTGTGTAATTAGTTCATCTTATTGATATTTTATGTTTGTCCGTGCCTAGGAGTCCTAGTCTATACCTTAAAATTGCTGAGCCAAACCAATTAAAATGTTTTAGGCTGGATATACTTGTAATTTAGTCTTCCTAACAGCTTTCTAACTACCTCATTAAGTAACTACAGCCTTATCTCCACCCTTCTTGATTTCAAACCATCAACATGCATTTCTAGACACTATAAACTAACACTTACGTTTTGTATTTGTTTGGCTACTTTTATCATTCTTCTTGGAAAAATATGATATGTTACCGAGAAGCATGAAAATATTTGTGTAATCACCAGCTTATAAAGAAATATCCGCTTTCCATATTCTTTCCTCAAGTTACATTTGTCACTTGATATTCAAACAGTCACTTATATAAACCGCTAATTTCTTAACCAATTTCCACTACTTCGTGACATTATCTGTATAGTGACATTAAGGAGGCCCCCAATCTAGAAGAAAACATGTTTGCATACTTTTTACGCTGTGTTTTTTTTTAGTGGGCAAATATTCTTCATCTGAAGAAAAGAAATTTTTGGGTGACATCAAGTAGGACCTAAACAACAAAGAATCTTGCAGCATCATAAAAGTTATACATTTATATTTCATGGGCTTTTACTTCATAAGGATCACCTTATCTAACTCCATATTTTATGGTGGTTTCCTATTGCAGATACATTTTACCAATTGTAGCAGTTGCAGAAGACAAATCTGTGAATTTTTCCGCACAAAAATGAATCCATTTTGCTGCATTTTAAAAAAAACAAAACCCAAGACTGCTGCCTGTTATGTAATCTCTTCTGTTTCTTATTACTTGCAGTTTCAAAACTTAATAGATGGGACTTTCCTTCCATCTGAAAGTGTGTGCTGAATATGGTATGTAGTAAGGAACAATTTAGGTGATTTTTAGTTTTCTGCAAACATCAAAGATTGTGTACTGAAGTGGGGGGGGGCATTCATTGGTGGTTAAATCAGAGTGAGATGGTTTTCGAGTCTATTGCTTTTGAACTTACTCCCCAAAATGGCCAAAGTGAGAGAAACAAGTGTGAACAATAATTACAAGACTGTACTGCCTTGATCTTCACTGAAGCAAAAAAAAAAAAACCCTCAGTTTGTGTTCATCCTAAATTTACTTTTGCAATGTTGACACTTAGCAAAACAGGTTCTGTAAGACAATGAACTATATAATAATGGTTAACAAAACAAGGAGATCAAGGACTAAAATTCCCCTCACCAAGCTCTGGAGACTTCCTAATGCAGCTCTGTGAATCATAAAGATCATGATAAAGAATAGATGTTTTTGAAGCTGAATCTCCAGCAATGAACTGAATTGAATGCACTGAAAATAGTTAGCTGTGAATCTCTGGATAATTTTGAGTGGATTACTAAGTGGTTCCCCCCAACCAAAGATCTGAACACATCTGCTTTACTACAGCTTATCAAACTAAGATGACTTGATCTTGATCCTAGAAAGGAAGAATCTAGCAGGGATGGTTCAGTTCCATGAGATTAAAAACAGAAGGTTAAAAAAAGAGACACTATTAGAAATATTACAGAATAAAATTGATTAAAACAAGCCTAACTTAATATGAATTTCCACAATTTTAAAGGCTGTTCCAGTCTATTTAGAGTACTGTCTCTATTGTTACCTAGTAGAATCAATCTAATTTTTTCATGAAGGACAAAGAATGTCTTAAAGACAATAGAAGAACTCCCTGCTACCCACTTAATATAAATATTTGGAATACAAGAGATTTAGAGTGTTGCTTTTTTGGAATTCCCTATTGGAATCATCTCCAAATCTATACATTGTGGAATGTATGAAATTTTAAAAATGGTATCTGTGCCTTATGGAATGGAAGGGGTATTAGAGCTTTCTTTGTAATATTTTTTTTTATATCGCATATATGGAACAAAATAATAAAATCAGTGACTAATATATTAATTAGAAGTACGCCTTCAATAATTAAAAAATAAAGGAACAGCAACAATGAGATAGATACCATTGTTTTAAAAAAATATTTGAATATTTTAACACAATATTATTGACATATTAACAATGAAATTATCATATATGTTTAAATAAGTACTTTATTATTCCAGCAAATTAATATTAAACAAATTGGAAGTAATAGAGACAAATGGGTGTATTTAAAAAGCTTTGGGTTAAAGGAGGATTTAAACAGTTAAATCTGCAGATCAACTTCATATTTTTCATTTTAGAAAAACAATTCCTGTAAAATACATACAATCCAAGTAATCATAAATCTTTATCTTAACTCTAGGAAAAATAAGTTTTTTGGCTCAGCTAGAGCTGGTTTTCAGCAACTAGCTACATAAGATCAGTTTAGATAAGACCCAGCTTACCGACGAATATTTTCTGGAACTTTAGGATGTTGCCAGTATGGCAAACGCAGAAATCTTTCTTTGCCACATGCAACATAAAATTGGTTATCTTCTAATTGATCAGGTCCATGTATAGGCTGACCATTTAAAGTAAACAATCTACAAAGAAGAGGAAATTAATATGGGTATAAGTATACCTAAACGACATTATGAACTTTACTCACCATGAAATGTTTATTTTTATATTTTGAATTCTATCTTTGGTCTTCAATTATGTAAAACCAAAACAGAGAGAAGAACTGGTAAACTTGAGGGACCTCCGAATCCAAGAAGGAACAGAATGGAATTATTATAAAAAGAGAATTAAGAAACAATGACAATAAAAAATATATGATATATATTGAAATATAATGACCAAATGGAGAGATAATTTTCTGGCTCTAATATTGAGAAATTGGTAACTCAACTCCAAATTTTAGGCTGGGTAGAAAAAAGCAATAGACATTAAAATACCTTTTAGTGTAAATCAGGATTAGATCTTTACTGCAAGTTAAAGGCAAGTACAGAGAAGAAGAAAAAAACAGTTTACCTGAAAATTGCAGTGCTATCCATTGGCAATGCTGCAAAGAAATGCGGTTACTTAAGTTGTAAGCCAAACCCAGATGCACCCCAGAAATCATGTAGAAATCCTGTGTTCCTTCAACTTGCATGCAAACTGACAAGAGTTTTAAATATTCAAGAGCAAAAACAAATTAGACAATGGATTCTTCCAAACTATGGTCTACAAAACTGAAAAGTTCCTCAGAATAACAGAGTTGGAAGGGATCTTAAGAGGTCTTCCAGTCCAACTGTCTGCTCAGGCAGGAAAGCATATACCACTTCAGACAAATGGCTGTTCAATCTCTTCTTTAAAATGTTTCGTGTTGTAGAATTCACAAGTCATTCCACTGATTGATTGTTCTGTCAGGAAATTCCTCCTTAGTTCTAGGTTGCTTCTCTCCTTGATTAGTTTCTACCCATTGCTTCTTGTTCTGCCCTAACGTGCTTTATACTATACGGCATCTGAGGTCATGCAATCACTGATATACAAACGTAGGTTAAATAAAGCATCAGCATATACATACATACATACATACATACATATATATGCATCAGAGGTGGGTTGCTAATTTTTTCACTGCTGGTTCGAGCATCCTCACACACAACACTTCTGCGCATGCGTCTGGGCGAGACTTCACAACATCACTGCTGGTTGGGCCTGAATTGGCAACCCACCTCTGATATGCATATAAAAGATATGTGGACAATATAAGATAGGAGACAAAATGTTAAATTAAGATAAAACCATGATAAAATTACCATAATATGGGGCCATAGAATTCCAATGGGATAGATGTTATAATTCGATATCTAAGGAAGCTAACCATCTAACCATCTAGTCCTCCGGGATTGGGGGGGCCTATAAATCGAAATCAATCAATCAATCAATCAATCAACTGCTTCTAGTGTATCTCTCCCTGCCTCCCCCCACTCATATTATAGGGAAATGTGTTCCTGGAAGTGGTTTTGTTGGATCTGTGTGATCTGTTTGGTTGTGGTTATTAAAAGCCACCTATCTTAATTGCCATTGGTCATTCTTCTTATAAAAGTTTACTATAAGATTAGCTTACCTATTAATACACCCAGAGCGAGGAAATACTTTTTCATTTACAAGGGCGAGGACACTGTTCCAATTATTTAGTGTAAATCTAGGTATAAGGATTTTCATGGGTGATATGAAGAGATCTCCATTTGTGAAAACACTGTCAAAAACAAACATACATAAACCTAAATTTAATAGGATACATTGCTCAAAATACATAAGCAAATCACATTGATGGTATTTCATGAAGGATACACCCAAATCCAGTAATAAATTTTAAATCTTAATTTATTGAATAAATTCTAAACTCCTTAGGTTGTTAATGTTCATATTTCAACAATATAAATATGTCTAGTTGAAGAACTCAAGAAAGGTTTGGCTTTTGAAAATTTAATTATTTTCTCTCTATACCAACTGAAGATGTCCTTAACAATTCCCAGAGGAAATAAAGTGTAATTCTTTTAAAAAGCTAATAAAATCAATTGATTTTTCTACTGAGGCCTGAATTAGAAAATGTTTCTTCCTCAACCTGTAATTATATATGGAAGTATTGTGGGATTGATACTACACTAATCCAGATATGGTTAAAATGAAATCAATGGGACTTATGCTCCTAAGAAACTATGATTGAGATGTGAATACAAAAATATTTGTTTAAAAGGAGTGAATTTGGATAATTTATCAGGTAGGTAGGTAGGTAGGTAGGTAGGTGGGTAGGTGGGTAGGTGGGTAGGTGGGTAGGTAGGTAGGTAGGTAGGTAGGTAGATGATAGAGATAGATAGATAGATAGATAGATAGATAGATAGATAGATAGATAGATAGATAGATAGATAGATAGATAGATAGATAGATAGATAGATAGAGATAGATAGATAGATAGATAGATAGATAGATAGATAGATAGATAGATAGATAGAAAAATAGATAGATAGGTAGGTAGGTAGGTAGGTAGGTAGGTAGGTAGGTAGGTAGATAGATAGATAGATAGATAGATAGATAGATAGATAGATAGATAGATAGATAGATAGATAGATAGATAGATAGATAGATAGAAAAATAGATAGATAGGTAGGTAGGTAGGTAGGTAGGTAGGTAGATAGATAGATAGATAGATAGATAGATAGATAGATAGATAGATAGATAGATAGATAGATAGATATAGATATAGATATAGATAGATAGATAGATAGATAGATAGATAGATAGATAGATAGATAGATAGATAGATAGATAGAAAAATAGATAGATAGGTAGGTAGGTAGGTAGGTAGATAGATAGATAGATAGATAGATAGATAGATAGATAGATAGAGATAGATAGATAGATAGATAGATAGATAGATAGATAGATAGATAGATAGAAAAATAGATAGATAGGTAGGTAGGTAGGTAGGTAGATAGATAGATAGATAGATAGATAGATAGATAGATAGATAGATAGATAGATAGATAGATAGATAGATAGATAGATAGATAGTGTAGGTAGGTAAGTAGGTAGGTAGGTAGGTAGGTAGGTAGGTAGGTAGGTAGGTAGGTAGGTAGGTAGGTAGGTAGATAGATAGATAGATAGATAGATAGATAGATAGATAGATAGATAGATAGATAGAAAGAAATATACATATAGGTATAGACCTTCTATTCCTCCACTTTTTCTTTCACAGTCATACATGTGTGTAAGGAAAGGGAATTTCTAATAAGCTTTGTTATGCCAAGGATTGTTCTCAATACTGCTGTTAATCCCTTAAGCATTTCACTTAAGTGTGTATCTGTTCCATTACATGAAAAACTATTAAATACAACTCAACCTCAAGGGTTGAAGAATACTGTGATACCAATGTGCTATACAGTTCTGGAAAATTCATCTAGTTTCAAATTCATCTTTTTAGTTTCACATCCTACTTCTTTATCTATAGCAATATATCACTGAAACTATTTGCAGCAACTGTAGATTGTTGCTTTGAGTATTATTTAAACTGTTGTATATTATCTAGGAAAAACATTCCAATATCGTTCTTAGTACAGCAACATACCAAAATCACAATGTATTCACTAACCATCTCAATCAATTATGTAAATCTGGTTTCAGGCCAAATATTTGTGTCTGGCTGATTCTTTAAAACGGGACTCTAAAGCAATGGAAGTTGCATTTATAAGATATTTGGGGCCATCTAGTGGAACTGTCATTATACACATATTAATGTTTCTTCGTTGAAATAAATTTTAGAGGCACTTACATACATTTAAGAAAAGATCCACTATCTGATCATAAGAAAGGCATAGTCAAGCCCATTTGCAAACATTGTAAAACATTGCCCCTGCCTTTTCTTTTTCATACATCCCAGAAGTCTGAAACACTAAGATTTATATTAGTGCTAACTTTATCAACGTAGCTTTATCCTTGTAATTTCAGGAAAGTGAGATGAGAATAAATTACTGAAAGGTAAGTACTGAAAAGAAGGCGTTTCTCAGGATCTTCTGTATAAAAAAGAATTTGCTGCCTGCTGAAGTGGTCCAGTTGGAGTCTTGTTGCAATAAAAAACAAGGAAAAACTAATGTCTGGATCAGTGGGTGGGATTCAGCCAGTTCGCACCTATCCGGCAGAACCGGTTGGTAACTTTCTAAGCAGTTGGGAGAACCGGTTGTTGGAAGAAATCTTATTTTATTTTTTTCCCACTTTACAGGGCTAATCCTGTAAGGAAGGCAGGAAGGAAACATTCTGGTGTTGTTTCTAGCCTCATCTTCATTGCTCTGCTTACAGAAACTGCCTCTCCGGTTAACCCTTATTACATTGTCACAGCTAAGGCGAAGCGCCCATCGACCTGAGTGACATTGAGTTGGCCACGCCCATTCTGTCACATGACCACCGAGCCCCGCCTACCCAGATGGTCATTAGGGCAGAGAACCGGCTGTTAAATTATTTGAATCCCACCACTGGTCTGGATGCTCCTATATAAACCCAACTGACCTCTTTTATTTGCTTGCAAGCCTGTTGCCCATCAGATAAACAAATATGCCTGGAAGATACCAGACTGGAGAAAATTGGCTTATGGGGGTTTTTTTGTGTGTTTGATCCCACCCAGCTCCAGAGTCCAGGAGGCAAAACTATCTTCCCCTCTCCCCAGAAAAAGCCCTGGGAGGCAAGTAAAAAAGAAGCATAATTAGCCCCAAACTTGCTTCTTTGATTGTTGTGAGCCACTCAGAGTCATTTTAGAGTCAGGTAGCCCAAAAGTTTAATAAGTTATTATGGGTTGGTCATCTAGTCCAGTGTTTCTCAACCTTGGCAACTTGAAGATGTCTGGACTTCAACTCCCAGAATTCCCCAGCAGCAAATGCTGGCTGGGGAATTCTGGGAGTTGAAGTCCAGACATCTTCAAGTTGCCAAGGTTGAGAAACACTGATCTAGTCATCCAGATAATGAATTTGTCATTTTTATCGATCTTATTATTCTATGTCGAACGGGGATTTGAATTCTAGCCCAACCTTCAAGCCATCTTCATATATCATTTTTCAGTTGGACATAAACAGCAATGTGAGAACTCTAAGAAACTTACAGTCTTAATAAGTCTAAAAGTAAATACTCACTTAATATTTCTTGGTTTATTATAAATTGATTGCCATTTGGAAGGAACTTTTATATTACTATGGACTACTGGTCGAATCTGCAAGAGACAGAAAGACTCCAGAATCTTAAAGGCCAGCTCATGTTTGCCCTACATATCTGCACAGCTCTGGACAAGGCCAGATTTGAAAGGTGGGTACCTTTCTAATGATTCAAATCCTGGCTAGAATGTATTGCTAAAACCTTTCCCTTACAATTTAAGAAATCTTATCCAAGAATTTGTTTTGATTATCCAGACCAGAGGTGGGTTCCTACCAGTTCGCACCTATTCGGTAGAACCGGTTCGTCAAATCTACCAAACTGGTTAGAAGAGGTTCCACCAGTGGACCCGGAAAGCAGGCCACACCTACAGAAGAGCTTCCAAAAAATTTTGAAACCCACCACTGGCAAGGATCTTGTAACTTGACAGCTTTAAGACTTGCATGCTTCAATGCCAGAGTTTCTGAATAGCTACTTGGACCGACCTAAGTACTAATTCATAATTTCATATCCGGTCACATGGGCGGCAAGCCACTCCCACAAAGGAGGCCACACCCACAGAGTAGGTTCCAACAATTTTTGAAACCCACCACTGATCCAGACTGAATGATACTTATACTTCTTACACATCAAGCCCCACGTTGTTGTTTTATAAATTGCAATTACTTTCAATTTGTAAAACATTCTTTTTCATCAGAAACCAGAGTTCCAATTCTATTATTGGCAGAAGTGACTAGATGAAGACAGAATTGGGCTGTGGGGGAAAGCTGCTAAGGGGGGAAAAAAAGCTATTTCTTGTGTGGAGGACATTCAGGGAGTGACAACTGCTGCTATCCACGTCTGTTCCTGAGCTCCAATCACTGATTCAGTCAGGATATTTTTATTTGCATTCAGAAACAATTCCAGATCCTAGCAGTTGCTGAATGCAGGGACATTCCTTATGTGCAGACTATGTGTAAGGAAAGAAAGAAAAAAATCCAGCAAGTTGGAAGAGAATATATATATAAATTCATATATTATGATTTACCAAACAGTTATTGTAGAACAGTTACTATTCTACGTTGTAATCAAATGTAGGCTAAATATGTAAACTCTCTATATCAGTGGTTCCCAAACTTGGCAACTTTAAGACTTGTGGACTTCAACTCCCAGCTCTGCTGGCTGGAGAATTCTGGGAGTTGAAGTCCACAAGTCTTAAAGTTGCCAAGTCTTAAAGTTGCCAAGTTTGGGAACCACTGCTCTATATAAAGTAGTAAAATAATTTCAGCTCATTTACTAAACCTTAACATGCTGAATTAAATTAAGTTGGTCCATGATAAATTGATAAAATGGAGTCACGGTTTTCCTTCAGAAAATTATTGAACATGGCACTGATGAGATACTCACCACCTCATCCCTCTTCTTCGTTTCAGGTTTCTTTGTCCCTATATCTGAGTAACTGCGGAAAAGTATAATACATCACATTCTCATTAATTTGACAATCAACTTGTAAGTAGGGTCCAAAAGAGAAATCTGGTCCAATGCAGCAATCTTGCCTTATGTAGAAGCTCCATGGACCTAGATTCTCTTCAATCAAATGCCAGAACTAAAGTAGGTTACTAGAGACAAAATGTACCAGTATGTAGTGATGAACATTAGAAGAATAGGTTTAATAGGGAGATACATAGGTCTGATCCAGATTAATTAAATCTTAACATATTTCATTATCTTAATCCTAATCCTAACCTATACCAGTTTCTAATAACTGACTCACTGCGGTATGCAGACATGTTACTATTTACTAGCCCACTAAAATCCACGCACCATACTACTAGGGTTCTCACAATAGATTTTTCTTGGAAAATATCTGTGAGGCAAAAAAATAAAATAAAGCTAAATTAACAATGCGCATCAGTAAACAATTCGGGCTGAAGTGTTGGTTTACTTCAAACATCATCATTTAACAAGTGTCAGTTCAACAAAAACAATTTCATTGCTCATAGCTTTACATACATTTAAAAAATGTATAAGCCACAGAACTTCAACATTATTTAATTATCCCCAAAATGATGAACAGTCTAAGCAGGAGAAATGTATTTGATCTAAAGGCTAAACAGATAATAAAGTCCCACTTAAGTCTATTTTACAGAGTCAGTTTTTATTATTTATCACTCTTTACATAGGTCTCTCACAAAGCTTTCTACTTTTGGGGACCCTCAGTGGAGGAGACGGGGGCCATGCAGTGGGACGAACTACCCAGGAATTGAGGTCCCATCAGAAGCTCTGAAAATAATTCTCAGATAAATAGTCTGCATGACTCGAAGGGAGTTAGATGACGATGGGGAATTACATCTGGATCAATTCTGTGCTAAATCCAACTTCCTTAAGGACACTTGTCAACAGGCTTTTTGTTATTCTCAGGAGACACAAAACCTTCACTCGCTTATCAAGTTAAACATGTCATGGGAATTGGACCACCACGTATTTTTGTGGCTCTGTTTAGAGACCCATGACAACATAGAGCAATGGAGATTAATCACTTTTTGATGAAATAGAAGACACAGCAGACATAGCTAACTATGATGGAAAAGGAACTCTGACCATTTAGTATCTGGAAATTCATCAGCAAATTCTGAAAATCTGCATGAAGTCTGAGGTTCTTTCTTTCTCCTTCCTTCCTTCCTTCCTTCCTTCCCTCCTTCCCTTCCTCCCTCCCTCCCTCCCAACCACCCATCCTATTCTTATAATACTATATAATTCTAATCATCAGATCCCAAAATTAACATTTCATTTCTTTCAATGTCTCACAAGGTCCCAAAAGTGGTTTCCGAGTAGAATTAAATTAAGTCAGTGTTTTCTTTAGTCAAAGCTGTCAATTTCATCATCTCCACCAATTACAGCACATCAGCTTCACCATCCATTCTTCCATTATAGGTATTTGTAGGTCTTTCCACCTTTGTGCACATGAAAGTCTCACTGCTGTTACCATATATAAAAGTGGAGTTCCATAAGATGATGTCCATTTGCCTGTCCATTAAACCCCTCCACCACCCCCAAAAAAACCTCTGGTTTCAATTGCAAATTAACTTTTAAAATCTTCTGCATCAGACTATATGTTTGACCCCAGTATTTCCTAGCTTTCTTGCATGTCCACCAAATATGAAAAAAATATCCTCAGTTTGGTTACATTTCCAATGAATATTTGAAATTTCCCTGCATATTTTTGACAGCTTATCTGGTGTCATATACCAGCAATACATCATTTTATAAAAATTCTCTTCCATAATTTTGCCCTGTAAATAGACTGGCCAGGTATCACACAGTAAGCATGTCACTACAAAAGAAAACATTATCTTACAGTGGGAATTGTAGAGCCGAGGTGGCGCAGTGGGTAGAGTGCAGTACTGCAGGCCACTTCAGCTGACTGTTACCTGCAGTTCAGCGGTTCAAATCTCACTGACTCAGGGTTACCACGTTTCAGCAAACTCAGTAAAAAGTTACAGTTCAACAAATCTGCAGCCCAGTTTGCATTTACAGATGGTCCTCTACTTATGATCACAATTGAGCCAAAAAGTTATGTTAAGTGAGTCTTGCTCCATTTTATGACCTTTCTTGCAACAGTTGTTAAATGAATCACTGCAGCTGATTAGTTAGTAACCGGGTTAAGGGAAAATCTGGCTTCCCCACTGACCTTGTCAGAAGCTTGCAAAAAATGATCACATAACCCCGGGACACTGCAATGGTCATAAATAGGAACCAGTTTGCCAGGGGTCTGAATTTTGATCACATAATCCTGGGGATACGACGACTGTAACTGAGAAAAGCAGTCATAAATCCCTTTTTTTCAGCGCCACTGTAACTTCGAATGGTCAATAAGCGAACTGTTGTAAGTCAAGGACTACCTGAACTTGGATGCGAGTCTCAATGATTCTAGTGAGTCAATTATGAATAATTATGCATATAAACAAAAGACCTTGGGAAGAAGTTTAGATTATAGAGCAGTGTTTCTCAACCTTGGCAACTTGAAGATGTCCGGACTTCAACTCCCAGAATTCCCCAGCCAGCGAATGCTGGCTGGGGAATTCTGGGAGTTGAAGTCCGGACATCTTCAAGTTGCCAAGGTTGAGAAACACTGTTATAGAGTGTATTGGAGTTCCCAGTTTAATAGTAACAACATATTTTAACCAAGTGAACAATGAAACATCGTCATAAAAATGATTCTTTCAATCCAACGGCAATTGATAGATTCCTGGTAAGCAAATGATTTTACCCGTTGGCCACTAATTTATAGGCAGGCCAATCACTACAACTCGCCCCAAAATTAGCATTTAAGCCAAACCAAAGTTTTTATCACTCTCTACTTTCTTAAAGAAAAAACCAGAAAGTATGTGACCCAAGGTAGAGATCTACTTATTGGCCTATATTGCGATACCTCTGTTCTTAATTTCCTTGCTCAGCAAAAAGAAAGAAAGAACGAAAGAATGTAAAAGCACTCTAGTGGTCGGCTGCATTAATAAAACACACAGCTTGGTTAGCGAATTGCTTGAATTACCCATTTTTTCTCTGAACCAATCAATAGCTTGGAATCACACAACAATCAATGGCAGAAACTCTGGCCAAAAATAAAACTGAGAGGGTACTTGGCGCTGAGCTTGACTGATTCTTTTCTTGCAAAAACTAGGTAGGTAGCATCATCAGTTGCTAGTGGTAAAGATAAAACTAAGCCAGCTTACGTGGCTACTTAAGTGTGTAATCATGGATCTAATCCAGTGTCGGCGAACCTTTTCGGCAGAGTGTCAAAATGGGAGCGTTTGTGTGTGCCGAAAGTTTAGTGGGATTTTAAAACCATTATTCAGTGCATTTAATTAGAACTACAGGAAAAAAAACAATTACTACCAACCTGACTTCCATTGAGGACAATTGTACACTGCACGAGTCAAAAAGAAGACCATGAAAATATTTACAGACCCCTCGCATGCTGGACATAAGTTGTTTCAACTCCTATCCTCAAAACGACGCTATAGAACACTGCACACCAGAAACAACTAGACACAAGAACATTTTTTTCCCAAACGCCATCGCTCTGCTAAACAAATAATTCCCTCACCACTGTCAAACTGTTCACTAAGGCTGTGTTACTATTACTATTAGTCTTCTCATACTTCCTATCACCCATCTTCTCCCAATTATGACTGCAGGACTGTAACTTTGTTGCTTGTATCTTTACAATTGATATTGATAGTTTCCTGATTGCTTATTTGTACCCTATGACTATCACTAAGTGTTGTACCTTAAGATTCTTGACGAATTTATCTTTGTCTTTTTATGTACAGAGAGCTTATGCACCAAAGACAAATTCCTTGTGTGGCCAATCACACTTGGCCAATAAAGAACTCTATTCTATTCTATTCCCTAGCACCAGGTATATCAGGCAAGCTATAAATCCACTTGCATCAGTTTGAGAGACCGCCTACTGCCAATTACCTCCACTAGACCGATTAGATCCCATAGATTAGGCCTCCTCCGAATTCCATCAACGAGCCAATGTCATCTGGCAACTACCCGGAGGAGAGCCTTCTCGGTGGCTGCTCCGACCCTCTGGAACGAACTCCCCGTGGGGATTCGTACCCTCACCACCCTCCAGACCTTCTGCACTGCCCTTAAAATCTGGCTGTCCCAGCAGGCCTGGGGCTAAAGACCCTAACCCCACCCGAATGGTATGATAGTTGTGTTTTCTTTTAACAATGTATTGTTTTATGTTCATAACTTGTTTTGTCCTCCCCTTCCCCTAACTTGTGAGCCGCCCTGAGTCCCCTCAGGGAAAAGGGCGGCATACAAATAAATAAACTATAAACTATAAACTATATTCTAATGAATATTGCAAAGGCAAATGCAGTTCATCCAGCTAGCACAAGAATGCGTGGGGGGGGGGTGTTAATTGCAACAAGGACTTTTGAATTTCCCACTAATATTTTCAGTTTTATGCTAAACTCCCCTATCAGCATCTTTTTTTTTTTTCTTTTGACAATACTGGATAAAGGTTTAAAATTAGCAGCCGTGAAGATTTTCTTTGAAATTTGTACTCCCTGGACTGTTACCTAATAAAATTGAGGAGAGAAAAAAGAAACTTTGCCAAACTTTTAAGCTCCTCCCGATTGCAAGGGTCCGCTCTTCATACTTACTTTAGTTTCCTAAACTTCTCCCTGCCAGCCACCACATATCTCCCTCCCTGCTGCAGCTCCGGGAGGTCTGTGATGGTATGCCCTTGCAGGGGGGTATAGAGCTTCCGCACCCCAAAGGGGGTTGGCACCCCTTCATTCAGCTGGATCATGAAGGCTTCAAAGTTGGGCACGTGTCGAGGGTTGATGATAAACTTCCTCGCCAGGTAGAATGGATCCCCGTTACGGTAGACCCAAATGGTCCGGACAGGGATGGACTCTGTTAAGCTGTACACCGCCCGAGGCCGGGCTGTTCCGATCATGCTTGAATCGGCTACTACTACTTTACGCAGAGGGCTACTACGACTTTACGCAGAGGAAAGATAGAAAAGGCATCCAAAGAAAAAGAAGATCTCCTATCTAGAAAGGAGGGGGGGGCAAAATGAAGAGCTTCAGCCTCTGCCTTTGAAAGACCCTCCTTCAGCAGCCCCCTACCTCATAGTGTCAGCCACACTGATGCCCCCCACCCCAAGCCCTACCCCCCCACCACCAGCCCTCCGGGGAGCAGCTCCGTCTCGCCCCCTTCCACCTCCACCCACCGGGCTGAGCGTCACGCCGAGGGGGAGGATTGTGACTCAGAGATTACACCGAGGGTCCCGCCGGGGGGAAGCCGGTGCGGTTGCCTCGAAACCTCCTTAGGTTGGGGGGAGACGGGGATGGTGGGTGGGGGGCGTGGGAGGCAAGAAGGAGAAGCTGCCTCTTCCAGCGCGGAGCTTTCGCTCAGGAAGCCGGGAGGACCTGCTCGCTCTGCAGATGGGTAAGAGAGCCTGCTCGGGTCCCCGGCTACTGTCATCTTTCGCCCGCGGGGAAGTCTGCCAAGAAAGAGTTTGAAACGTTGCTGGTCCTTGGCTTGTCCAGGCGGAGCCCTGAGAAACTTGGTCCTCGGTCCAGGATGGGGAGACGAGGAAATCCAAGGCTTTGCAGCAAAGGGAAAGAAAGTGAGGATGGAGAAACAGCCCAGAGGTTGAGCCGCGCCTCCCTTGCAAGGCAAGCTTAGAGTCGGGGGGGTTGTTTGTGGGAGGGGGGAGAGAAACTCCTAATACAGTGTTTCTCAACCTTGGCCACTTGAAGATGTCTGGACTTCAACTCCCAGAATTCTGGGAGTTAAAGTCCACACATCTTCAAGTGGTCAAGGTTGAGAAACACTGAGATAGATAGATAGATGATAGATGATAGATAGATAGATAGATAGATAGATAGATAGATAGATAGATAGATAGATAGATAGAGAAAGAGAGAGAGAGATGATAGACAGAGATGATAGATAGATAGATAGATGATAGATAGATAGATAGATAGATAGATAGATGATAGATAGATAGATAGATAGATAGATAGATAGATAGATAGATAGATAAAGAGAGAGAGAGAGATGATAGACAGAGATGATAGATAGATAGATAGATAGATAGATAGATAGATAGATAGATAGGTAGGTAGATAGATAGATCAGTGTTTCTCAACCTTGTCCACTTGAAGATGTCTGGACTTCAACTCCCAGAATTCTGGGAGTTAAAGTCCACACATCTTCAAGTGGTCAAGGTTGAGAAACACTGAGATAGATAGATAGATGATAGATAGATAGATAGATAGATAGATAGATAGATAGATAGATAGATAGATAGATAGATAGATAGAGAAAGAGAGAGAGAGATGATAGACAGAGATGATAGATAGATAGATAGATAGATAGATAGATAGATAGATAGATAGATAGATAGATGATAGATAGATAGATAGATAGATAGATAGATAGAGAAAGAGAGAGAGAGAGACAGACAATGAGAGATAGATAGATAGATAGATAGATAGATAGATAGATAGATAGATAGATAGATCAGTGTTTCTCAACCTTGTCCACTTGAAGATGTCTGGACTTCAACTCCCAGAATTCCCCAGCCAGCGAATGCTGGCTGGGGAATTCTGGGAGTTGAAGTCCGGACATCTTCAAGTGCCCAAGGTTGAGAAACACTGCTCTATAATCTAAACTTCAAGTCTCAATGATTCTAGTGAGTCAATTAGGAATAATTATGCATATAAACAAAAGACTGTGGGAAGAAGTTTAGATTATAGAGCAGTTTTTCTCAACCTTGGCTACTTGAAGATGTCTGGACTTCAACTCCCAGAATTCCCCAGCCAGTGAATGCTGGCTGGGGAATTCTGGGAGTTGAAGTCCAGACATCTTCAAGTGGCCAAGGTTGAGAAACACTGATAACTTTCATTTTAATAATGATTAAAATTATCCAAACAGGTAGGAGATGAAAAAGTTCAAACTAGTGTAAAAATATGCAAGTAACAATTAGTAACTTGGAGGAAAAAGTGGGGAGGGCTGCCAGAATATTTTTTTTTATTATTTTGCAAAACCAGTTTTGGTTTTTTTATTTTTAAACTTTATGTAGGTGTATATGCATCTTCTGTGTTTTGCTAGCATGCCTTAGCAGATAAGAAATAGTTGTTTAAAACAACAAAAATTTCAAGATCGTTAGATCATTCTTTTCAGCTCCCCTACACAATCCAGAAAACTTAGGTTATATGATGCAGTTTTAATGTACAGCCATCTATGAATTATTTTGTTAATCAGCTACTGTAATGATGACTTGTTAAAATAATTTAAAACCAATTGTGTTTCAGAAAACTTCAGAGATAATATTTCAGATATCCAAAAATATCTTCCTGAATATTTTTAAAGAGTCTGTCGTACTTTGATTTAGAATTTATACTGCTTAAATATTATTTGACTTCCTCGTAATATGAATTGCCTTAACCGAAAGGGTATCAAAGTAGTTGTCAACATTTGGTGTGCATAAGCCATCATCAAGCTTTGATTTATATTACATGCTTTACCATGTCTTTGTTATGATTTTGTAAAAATGGAAACCATTTGTTGTACAGAAAACCAAGGGAATAGGTAGTGGTACAATATTTGGAAGCTCTTGATTTAAAAACATGACTTTAGAAAGGACAGTCATTGTAACTTCAGGAATTTTTCCAGGCAGTGTTTATTGAAGATTTATCAATTTGGATCCTGTCTTTATTATTTTTATAAATAACTCCAGGTGGTGAACATACCTAATAATCAATGGAGTTTCCTCCTATTTCCTATTTAATTGCCCTGTAAGGTGGATTGGGCTCAGAGAGAGTGCTTGGTCCATAACCAAGAGCCAAGGTGGCGCAGTGGTTAGGGTGCAGTAGTGCAGGCCACTTCAGCTGACTGCTAAGCTGCAGTTCGGCGGTTCAAATCTCACCGGCTCAAGGTTGACTCAGCCTTCCATCCTTCCGAGGTGGGTGAAATGAGGACCCAGACTGTGGGGGTGATATGCTGACTCTGTAAACCACTTAGAGAGGGCTGAAAGCCCTATGAAGCGGTATATAAGTCTAACTGCTATTGCTATTGCTATAACCTCCCAGCCGGCTTTCATACTTAAGGCAGGATTAGAACTCTGAGTCTGAGATGAGCCTGCAAAAACAGCCACTAACTGGTGCCTCTCTGCCCTCATTCTCCATGCACCAGTGTGCTTCCTATAGTCACTGTGGAAAGGAAGCAGCATAGATGCTTCTTAAAGTAATGGAGGAGGAGTGATGGCGTTCTGTTTTTTTCCTGTACAAGAACCTGAAGAATATTTAGTTGTGAGATGAAGAGGAATTCCTTTCTGTGTAAAACTGCCTGTTCTGTAAATCCTTGAAAAACAAAGTGCTTCCAGTTAATTAGCTCATCTTTCCAAAACTTTCCAAAACTCACATGAGCTTCATAACATCCTTCGAACGCACTGACAAATTTCCAGTCAGCCCTGGAATTTGCATGAGTTCAGGGCAGCTTAACAAATTAATACAAGGACAGGTGAGGGCTTCAAAGATATTTAAGTTATAAGGAAACTCTTAATAAAGGGACACTTCGTCAACATCAAAGCAGAATCCTGTTTACCTTCTTAGAAAACTAGATGAACAGAATTAATGTCAAATATAGTGGTAAGGTGAACAAGTCCTCCTCTAAAAATGAAACAAATCTGTTTTCTTGTTATGCTCATTTCTCCTATCCTTTCTGTTGTTTCTTTCAAAATGTAGGATGCAACCTCTTTTGGACAGAAAGATTCTCTACATTTTTCTTATTTTTCTTCTCTTATATTGCAAAATTAAGCTACATACAAATTATCCTCAATTTATGACCAGTTGAGCCCAACATTTATGCTGCTAAGTGAGCCATTTGTTAAATAGGTTTATCACTCTTCTAGTCACAGTTGTTAAGTGAATCATTGCAGTTGTTAAATTAGTAACCTGGTTGTGAAATGAATCTGGCTTCCCCATTACCGTAACTGCTTGTCAGAAGGTTGCAAAAGGTGATTCCCATGGCTACCCCAGGACTCTGCAACCGTCATAAATGTGAACCAGTTGCCAAACATCCAAATTTTGATCACATGACCATGAGGAGGCTGCAACTGTTGTAAGTGTGAAAAATGGTTATAAATCATTATAAAAAAAGTTTTTTTAGCGCTGTTGTAATTTTGAACAGTCACTTAACAAACTTGCAAATCGAGGACCCATTGGCCTCCCTATGTTTTGCCTGAAGGACATACATGGGATTTTTATGTTTAGCAAAGCATGATATACATCAATTGTATTACGGTATATATAAAGTCATTAATCAAGGTCATATATTGGTCTTATGGAAGACTCACTCCAGGTGGCAGACTTGTGCTATTTTTTTTTCCTTCTAAACCTACTTTTATGTAGGAGATAATGGTTGGGATGAGATGGTTCTTGGAGTAGCAAATGTGAAGTTAAACAAAACAATAAATCCAAATCTAGAAAAAAAAAAAAGGACTTGAATATGTGCATTTATATTGAATATGGTGGTAAACAATTCACTCTATCCCAGGAGGTAAAATAAATAATCACTGTTCCGTTATACAGTATATCGATGATCTATTATTTACAGATTTGCTCCTGTTAGGGATGTGGCCTAAGTTTTGCATTCCTGAGCTCATCTAACAAGCACTTCTTGGGACAGTCTGTATTCTTTATTTTTCCTATAAAAAACAAATAGTTGCCGCTGTTTCAAGTCTTATAGCTTTGTATTTCAATATTTATTACTTTCCTGAACACTTTCCATTTTATATCCTCCAGAAAGGACTGGTCTAGAAACATCTGCCTGTGGAGCTTGTTCTTGGCATGGCAATATCAGGATCACCCACCATGGGAAATCCGAAGTCTGGAGGCAGAATTGTTGATAGGGTGGGAAGGTTGGGTTCATCGCTCATTCTGTTTCTTTTTTCCTCCCAGTGTTTCCCTTGAGAGGTTAACATACGTATTATGTAGCATGTGGATATAGGCATCTGTATACACATCCTGTCTCCTGATTTCACAACAGACGTAGCCCATCCAATCAAAAGGTCCTCGCATAGATGAATCAGGATGCAGTAATACATATCCAATGTCAGGGCCCAGGGAGCTGAACTAGGCAAGTGATTTTAATGGTCACAATATGTGCTGTGTTCATATATATGCATATGGTTAGTGGTAAAATTGAAGAATTTGTGTGCTTTGCTTCACTGCCACTTCTGCACTAGAATAATGAAAAATTACATTTTACATAAACTACCATTCAGCCTGCAAGTTCCACAAAACCTGGTGTGTCATGAACTATAGTTTTTAATATGAGATTAGTAAAGGTAAAAGTTTCTCCTTTCCAGATGAATCCAACTCTAGGGGTGGTGCTCATCTCTGCTTCTTAGCCAAGGGAGCCAGCCAGCTTTGTCTGAAGACATTTAAGTGGTCATGTGGGCAGCATAACTATATGCCGAGGCACATGGAGCTCTGTTACCTTCCCTTTGAAGTGCCTATTTATCTACTCAAACTCGAATGATTTTGAATTGCTAGCTGTACAGGAATTGGGGCAAATAACAGGAGTTCAGCCCATCGTGCAGAACTCAGGTGTCAAACCCAGGCTGTCAAGTGTAGAATCTTTAACCACTGAGCCATCAGACCCCCCGGAGATCAGTACAAAGTATTAAAACCTGTTGGGGCTCATATCAACCTCACTGAGTTTAATTTAAATTAAATCAAAAATGTAATCTTTGTTCTGATCTTAGTTTTTGGCTGGTTGCACATAGAATAGAATGTATTTCCTTGATAGATTTCTGTGAAAAAGTGGCACATTCAGAAAAAGAACGGCATAATTTTTGTAGATGCATTGATTTAACTCAAAATCTGTTTCCCATCAGGGATATTGGAGCAGACATGGATAGATTGATGTTCTTAATATGCAAAGTAAGACCCTTCGATGTCTATGATTTTAGAGACTGTTGAACTATTAAGAGATTCCAGTGTCTGAATCTGATTTGATTAATTCCAAATACAAGTAATCCTCACCTTACAACTACAATTAAGCCCAAAATTTCTATTGCTAAGCAAGACAATTGTAAGTGGTTGTTAAATGAATCTGACTTTGCAACAAAATGTGATCTTAAAATAACATACAAAGAAGGGAAAATATATACATAATGCTTAGAGATCTTCGTGTAAATTAATTTTTCTTTGTTTATACTCCATTTGTGTGAGTTCCTGAAGAGGTAGCAATTGGAGCAGAAAATCTTAATAGTAAGATTTTGGACTATCTCTTTTAGAGAATGACTGACACATTACTCTAAATTATATTATTTGCATTTGGATATGTATATTGTGTGAAACTAGCTAGTTACGTTGTATGATTATTGAACCATCACTAAATGGTTTATTCTAGCACTTGATTAATTATATCTTTACATAAATTTGTTTGAAACTTGCTTAGATTGTCATATATCCTGAGATAAACCTAGACTAAACCGTATTATGATCATAGTCAAAAAAATCCCTCCACGGCTAAGCTTTGCATAACCATTAAGATTCATAACAGATTAATTCATTCACTCATAATAGATTGATTCATTCATTCACACTTGCAAGTGAAAGAAAATAGATGTGTCCCAGAATAATGTTGCAGGATCCAATCTGAGTCGGTCACCAGGACCAAAGGTTTATTGCTCCAAACTTTTGGGCTTGTGCTGGAGTCCATTACTAGGAAACTTCTCTCTCTACAGAAAGTGTACACTGGGATGTTCTATGTGTTATATTTAGTTATATTCAATGAAGTTGTACACTGCATAACAAAATTTAAAAGGCACTTAAGGACACCAAATTGTCTTTATTGTCTAATAGGTATTGTAGGTAAAATGAGGGAGAACATCCTGGGAATTTTGAGAGGAAAAGAGGGAGAGAGGAACATACCAACTGCAACAGTTCCTATAGAATTAACTCTCCCGCAGAGCACAGAGAAGACCATTCAGGTAAGGCAACACCCCTTCGCAGTATCCTTGCTCTGGACTGGGATGGAAATGGGGATTTTGCAGTATATCCTTCCCCTGCCACACCCACCAAGCCACATCACACCCACAGAACTGGTAGTAAAAATAATTGAATCCCACCACTGGGATAGACCCACAATATACCTGTCTGACCAACTGGAGCCAGGCTGGGTATTGTCACCAAGCATGTCTTTTCCTCTAATTGGCATGAATTGTCTGAACAGGAAGTCTTGAGCTTGAGTTACCGGGGGGGGGGGGGGGGAGAACCACTCTCCAGTTCTTAAAACCATTTTCAGGCTGTCTCAGCTGCACTTCATTTCATTTCCGTGACCCGTCAAAACCGCGTTCCACAAAAGCGCGGTCGACGAAATTGCGTATGTGACGTCATCACAACGCGACGAAAAAGATCGAAAAATTGAAATAAAAATTAAATTACTGCAAGCCGATTCACATAAAGGTAAGGGTTAGGTTAAGGGTTAGGGTTAGGGTTAGGTTAAGGGTTAGGTTTAGAGCGTTAGCGTTACGTTTAGCATTAGGTTAAGGGTTAGCGTTAGGTTTTTCGTTACGTTAAGGGTTAGGTTTAGGGTTAGGTTTAGGGTTAGGTTAAGGGTTAGGTTTAGGGTTAGGTTTAGGGTTAGATTTTGGGGGGTTAGGGTAAGGTTTTCGCTTTATTTTTAAATTTTTCGATCTTTTTCGTCGCGCTGTGATGACGTCACATACGCGCCTTCGTCGACCGCGATTTTGTCGTCCGCGGTTTTGTGGTGGAACCTTTCATTTCATTTATTAAATTTCTATGCCGCCCAATCCTGGAGGACTCCAGGCGGCTTACAGAAATGAAAAAAGATTAAAAAGAATTATTAAAAACAATTGGACACAACAAGGTTAAAAAGGAAAACACAACAAACACCCAATCAGGAGGGGGCTGGACTTCAATCAAGGGGTCAACAGCCCCAAACCTGCCGGAAAAGCCAGGTTTTAATGGCTTTGCGGAAGGCCATGAGAGTGGGGAGGGCCCGGATCTCAGGGGGCAGCTCATTCCACAGGGCCGGAGTGGCAACAGAGAAGGCCTTACTCCTAGGCGTCGCCAGCCGGCATTGTCCCGCTGACGGCACCCAGAGAAGGCCCATCCTGTCCGATCTTATTGGTCTGAGGAAGGTATGTGGCAGAAGACGGTCTCGACAGTCACTTGGACAATGCAATATAAGCGGTTGCATTTCTGTTAGGATGGGAATCTCCAGGGAATACTAGGATTTGGGGCTGAGTTAAGGAGACTGAAAACACCTGGAAGGAAACATTGGCCAACAACTGACATGCGTTGTCACAAAAACTAATGGAACCATGCATCCATCTGCTCACCAGAGGACCTGGGTTATAAGTATACCCATCCGAGTATTCCTTTATGAGTAGAATTTGATCAAGCACCAGAAGACATTAATTAAATTGCCATCCTTCTAATAGATAAAACTCCAAAAGCAAATGCAGTTTGAAATTTAATTAGTAGTCTTGATTGATGTTCTAACTAATTAATGCATTGAAGATTAATGCACTTGTCTCTTAATTTCCATGCTCTTCGCACAGTTTTACCACCTGACTTGCTCAAGGTCATATGGGACAGCCAATAATTTCACTCTAGATAAACATTTTAGAAGTGTTGGCAGAAATGAGTTTTAAAAAAAAGAAGCACCAAGGACAAGTCATTATGCTTTGAAAGAACCAGAGGTGGTATTCAGACCACCTCTGAATCTCCGGTTCAGATGAACCAGTAGCGGCGAACCCCATCCCCACCCCGATGTAATGTGCGAGCACTGTGCATTAACGCTCACATCTGCAAACTGGTAGGGAAGGTAAGCGAATCCCACTGCTGGAAAGAGACATGTACGGCATAGGCAGTGGTGGGTTTCAAAAATTGTTCGAACCTACTCTGTGGGTGTGGCCTCCTCTGTGGGAGTGGCTTGCCGCCCATGTGACCGGATGGGAGTGGCTTGCCGCCCATGTGACCGGATATGAAGATGCCGACGACACTTGTCAGAACCACCTTAAATGACCTCACACACAGCACTGGCATGCATAAGAATATGATGTAAACTTGTTTTTTAAAAGGCATCTTTGGTTTGCATTAAAACAACTTCAACACACGCAATGTTCTGATTGCACCACAAACGCAGTAGTCATCCTTACCTTTCACAGAGGCACTGAGTTTTATAAATATGAGCATGATAGTGTAGAACAATCATATCCAAGGACCAGTGGTGGGTTTCAAACATTTTTGGAAGCTCTTCTGTAGGTGTGGCCTGCTTTCCGGGTCCACTGGTGGAACCTCTTGTAACCAGTTCGGTAGATTTGACGAACCGGTTCTACCGAATAGGTGCAAACTGGTAGGAACCCACCTCTGGGCATATGTCTAGGAACCCTAAAAGCTCAGTCTTCCTATAGCTGTCAGTGCAGATGATAGGATACCTAGATCTGTATTTGAGGAACGTAAACTATGTTGACACTGGGATCTTTATGGATTTTATCTTAATTTAAGAATTGCAGAGGTTTGCAGAGGTATTTCCATACACCGTATTGCCAAAAGTATTCGCTCACAACTGAGTCTGATTATGTGGATGGGTGAGCGAATACTTTTGCCAATATAGTGTATATTTGTTTCTTTGTCCTTGGATTTGCCCCATCAATTGTGTAGCAGCCTAGATGAGAAGGAAGGTTTCCCTATTATCTGGGTCCAGGGTAAAATGCTGATGCCTGGAGTATGATGAGAAGAAGAAATTGGCTCTGAAAGGATCAAGGGAATTATAAAGTTTTAGTTTGTCTACCAATTCTTTTCCTTGCAAATGGGTTGTAGTGAAACAGTGAAAGGCAGAGAGAAATATGATGCTATAAGGGACTTGCTGAAAAAATAGCTATTTAGAAGAAGTCCCACTGATCAGATCACCTAGAAACATCAGAACCAGATTGATCTGACACCTTAACTTCCACTTTATGCTGGTTTGTTCAATAGCAAACAAAAATAAGACATGACTTGATCATCTTATTACTGAGTTTTCTGTTTGTGACTTGGATGGGTTCAGTCTGATCCAGCTCTTTTTAAAAATACTTAATAAAACTTCAAAATAGAATGCATTGCAGGGTTGGGGTGTCCGTAGTCCACGGAGCTTCAAGTCTTCTTACCTGGAAACAGGTTTTGATGGCAAACATTTTGGCACAAGTCATCACCTACCAGCTACTTTGTGAGCAGGAAAGTATTCAGTATTTTAAGATATCTAGCATGTTCTAAATGTCATAATCAGTTAAAAAAAAGCATACACCACTTATCCCAATTTTAATAATGCTTATCACATTTTCTTTGTATCAGAAGATTTTGAGGAAAATACTTCCTAAATACTAAGCTTCTGTTAATAGTCTCTATTCTAAAAAAAACAGTAAGGGAAATCCATGTATTTATTTTGCAATTGTAAAAGACACAGAACTGTACTAAAGTAAAATGACAAAGTTATGCTAGTTTTCAGTTCAATTTTTTTAAAAATAAGTTAAAAAATTCTCTAATGATATCTTTTTTTCAAGTAAGATAATGTTCTAACGCTTAACATAACAAAGAAGAACAAAACAACAGTTGGAAGGACCTTTGAGGTTTTTCTAGTCCAATCCCCTGTTCAAGTAGGAGACCCTATTCCCGTGACGATGAACCTATGGCAAACGTGCCACAATTTGCATGCAGAGCCATTTCTTATGGTATGCAAGGCATTGCCCTGTCAGCTCCAGCACACATGCGCGGGCTAGCCAGCTAATTTCGATCTTCATTTTTGGCTGTTTTTCGCCCTCCTGAAGCCTCTGGAGGGAGAAAAACGGCCCTACGGGCAACTCAGAATCCGTTCCCAAACTTCCAGTTTGTGCATTGCGCCGTTTTTCGCCCTCCAGAGGCTTCATGAGGCTTCCTTAGAAGGTGGCGCAGTGGTTAAATGCAGCACTGCAGGCTACTGCTAGATCAGCAGGTCAGCGGTTCTAATCTCACCGGCTCAGGGTTGACTCAGCCTTCCATCCTTCCGAGGTGGGTAAAATGAGGACCCAGATTGTTGGGGGCAATATGCTGACTCTCTGTAAACCGCTTAGAGAGGCCTGAAAGGCCTATGAAGCGGTATATAAGTCTACTGCTATTGCTATTGCTATTCCCTGAAGTCTCTAGAGGGCAAAAAAACGGCCCAAAATGCAAACCGGAAGTCGGAAAAATGGGTCTTTTCCATCCTCCAAAGGGTGTCCGGGGAGCAGGGAGGGGCGTTTTTTCTCTCCCCAGGCTCCTAGAAATGGACCTTCTGGCCCACCGGAATTCAGAAAACGGGTCCTTTCCAGCCTCCAGGGGGTGCAGGTGAGGTTGTTTTCGCCCTTCCCGGGCTCTAAGAAAGCCATGTGCGGGGCAGCGGGTTTGTGTGTGTGTCACGCACGCATGCACAGGGCACATGGTGCAGGGGGGCATTAAGTAATAGCAGTAGACTTATATACCGCTTCATAGGGCTTTCAGCCCTCTCTAAGCGGTTTACAGAGAGTCAGCATATTGCCCCCAACAATCTGGGTCCTCATTTTACCCACCTCGGAAGGATGGAAGGCTGAGTCAACCCTGAGCCGGTGAGATTTGAACCGCTGAACTGCTGATCTAGCAGTAGCCTGCAGTGCTGCATTTAACCACTGCGCCACCTTGGCTCATAAGTTATGGGGTGGGCATCCGAGCACACACGATAGCACGCACGCTCGTTCTTCTGGCACCCGGGGTGAAAAAGGTTTGCTATCACTGCCTTTTACCATTGCAGACAAATGGTTATCCAATATCTTCAAAAAAATCTCAAGTGATGGAGCACCCACGAATTTTGGAGGAAGCTCCTCCTTCCCCTGGTTAATTTTCCATTGTCTGGAAATTTCTCCTCAGTTCTAGTTCTAGGTTGGTTCTCCCCTTGATAAGTTTCTTCCACTGCTTTTTGTCAGGTGCTTTGGAGAATTGGTTTGACTCCCTCTTGACCCCTCACTCCTAATCCTGCACGTGTTCTTCATGTGTTTAGCCCCCTAATTACTTTTATTGCTCTTCTCTGCACTCTTTCTAGAGTCTCAGCATCTTTATATGCCATGGCGACCAAAACTGGATGCAAATATTCCAAGTGTGGCCTTTCCAAGGCCTTATAAAGTGGAATTAACCCTTCACGTGATCTTGATTCTCTCCCTCTGTTGATGCAGCCTAGAACTGTGTTGGCTTTTTTGGCAGCTGCTGCACACGGCTGGCTCATATTTAAATGGTTGACCAATAGGACTCCAAGATCCCTCACACAGTTACTACTATTGAGCAAGGTATCACTTATTCTGTACCTGTACATTTGGTTTTTCTTGCCTAAGTGTTTTTATCGCCGTTGAATTTCATCTTGTTTGATAAGGCTTAGTGAGCCTGTCTTCTGGGTTGTAAGTATTCCTCTCTTACGTACCTATACACTAGAGATGGTGATAGCCAGCGGTTATCCAATCAGCATTCCCATGAAGTAGCAAAAAGTTCCTTGACAGATTTCAAAGCATTTAACTCACCACTACTTGTGATAAACCCAAACTTCTTGGTTTTCACACCCAAGGGCACTAGAGGGCAATGTGGCAACATAAATGATTATATTGCACATGGCTCAACTTGGGTGGCGTGCACTGATTTCCACATTTAGGGCTGATTCAACCTGGAGAGGTGTTAGCGGCAGATCCTTCAGATAGCTGAGAAAAATAGCGCAATACGAAGGGAGGAGAATTGCATACAAGGGGACCTAATGCTGGTGTATCAGAGAACTATGGTTAGCTGCCAATTCCTGAGTCATGCTAAAACGCCTTTCAGAAATATTAGAATCAGCTGAGCACCTGTTGAAAAGCTGGTAAACAGTAAACAGGAACAAGAGTTGGAGGGACCTTGGAAGCCATCTAGTCCAGTCCCTGCTTATGCAGAGAACTGTACTAGGGATTCCAACCACTGAACTTGCCGACCCGTCTGATCAAGTGTCTTAGCCACTGAGCCACCTAGTAGGTGATGCCATTTCTTTTCCAGGCCCAGAATCAGAGGTGGGTTGCTCCCAGTTTAGCCGAACTGGTAGTGGGATTCAGGCCTGGGCCGCAGAACCGTCAGTAACCCAGGCCTGCCACGCCCCCGAACCGGTTCCCTCACCACCGCTGGGCCGCCACCATTTTGGTTTTTAGTGACTGCACATGCGCACTTCACTGTAAATTGTTCTGCACATGCGCGAAGAACAATTTACATTGAACAGAGCACGTGCGAAGGGGTTGCGAACCAGTAGTAAAACTGGCAGCAACTCACCCCGGCCCAGAATCATTCTGATTTAGACAATGGAAAAGTCGATTTCTTTCAAACCAAACTTTATTATCTTAACCGCTATTTAAATCTCCAGTGCTGAGGATCAGCTGATTTGTGAGTTTGGAAACTGGCAATTGAAAGCTTCCATTTTCTCTACCATCCAGACCAAACATCTGATTCACACGTTTGGAAAAGCATCAGTAAAGAGAGAGAACTTGGTTTTTCCACTTGTGAGGATTTTCCTAGACATAGAAGTCGTAGGACTTAAAACCTGGCACCTTTGAAAGCAGCGGCTCTCCTTTCTTCAACACGTATCAGCTTTCTGGGAAAGGGGATGCGGATAAAAGCAGCAGCAGCAGCATCCCCTTCTGATTATTGTCTCATGTTCAAAACAATCAGAATTCAATATTACAATGCAAACTATCTTCAGACAGCTGCATTATAGAACTGCATCCAGAGAACAGACACATGTGAGAGTAATGCAGGTTCCCGAGTGGATCTGGACTGTCGAGTCTTCCCTTGCACTTTGGAACCCCCCAGCTCTTTCACTACCCACCACTGTAGACTCAAAGGTTGTACAGTGTTTTGTGGTCACAGCCTGGACTAAGCTTTTTCAAGTGACAGTATTGGAATTCTTGCAATTAATGGGATTTCAGATCTCCACAGATTCATTCTGAATTCCTGTGGGTCCAAAGGGACAATTAGAAAATTAGAAACAACTTACAAGTTCTTATCCTAGCATTGCATTTAAAAGATTGGATTTGCTGCCAAACTGTAATGTTTAATATAAGCAAAAAGGGAATTGTTACACGGAAAGTATAATATACATATGAAAATTGAACCATTTGTTATAGAAGAAAAAGTCAAATTTTGTGATACTAAATAAGTTACCAGGTAAATTCTGTTTAACATTTATTAGTGGTACACTGTCAGATTCTAGCTTTAACAGAAAGATAAATGGGAGCAAAAGAAAAACTCACAACAAAATAAGATAAAAAAAATTTATTCTCTTATACATAAGATAATTATTTTGAAAGCAAACATATAAGAAACAAAGTTATTGTTGTCTGTGCATGTGCTAGTTGCTAGCAATAGGTTTTTTAGAAATATATGTTCCCTCTTAGAACCATTGATTGTAAGGATTTGAAAGTTTCTTAATTATCATTTACTGGAACTTCTTGCCAGTTTGTCTATATTATGCTAAATATACAAATATTCTATTTTAGCCATTTAAATTTTATTTTTTTGAAATCAGTATCCCACTGGGTTTTTTTAAAATGCTTTGGTCCTTTATATCTTTCTTCTATATGAACTCAAGCTGGTGTACATCAGTGGGCTATAAAGCATTTCAGATTCTGTTCCAAAAAGAAGCTTGGAGCACATGGAAATGCCAATTGAGCATCTTGTTTGCAATTCTTTAAAGAAATTACCTTTTTTTCTTGGACCTTGTCGCCTGGAACTGTCATATGATCCAGGGAAAAATATAACTCCTTTAATTATGTTCACATTCCCAGAAGCTCTTTTACGGAAATGAATTTGAAGCACTAAATAGCACTAGTACATAGAACTTCACTTTTCACAATTACTTTGTGAGATAAGTTGAGAACTAAAGATCTGCCCATTCATCAAATCTGCTTTGTGGGTCCCCCGAGTCCTTATCTAACATCTGTACTACTAGCCTATAACAGCACATTGAAACAGTCTGTGAGGACTCATTGGTATATAGTGGAGAAAAGCAAGGAAGAGTGGTGCTAACTGAAAATGTTTTGTTTATCTAATCTACCCAGCTGATTCAGTGACTTATTTAGAAATGCCATAACAATGTAGGTTAACGTAGATACGTTTAATATAGATAATAAAGTGAACCTAAACCAGAACTATAATCAATCACAGCAAATATTCAAATTGAACAGCTTTATTAATTATGTTTATTAAATAAGCATATGCAGTTTGTTATCCATACACAGGTCTACAAAATCATTAACTGACTTGTTTCCTTGTGCTGCTGTGAAATTATAAGCCACTGATACTGTTTGTGGTAAGGAAGCTGTAAGGTTCTGGATTCCCCAAAAATCGAGCAGAGACAGTTAATCAGTTTTAAGGTTTTTTTGCATGCTGGAGTTAATTTTGTAGTTCGTTTATATTAATAAACGTATCCCAGTTTACTTCCAACACTAGCAACCTCGGGAAGCCAATTACATTAATATCCATTTCTTACAGCTGGGATTTGTCTCAGACGTCATACGGATTTATTTGTGCTGATGAAATAAGAACGTGCTAAATTTAATTTTAATTTCAGTCATTTCACGTGCACCTCCTCAATTGTAACCCAGGTAGAAGCACATTACATTCAGCTGAATGTGCTTCTGTCATGGGATTAAGAACTCAGTCATCCTAATTACAGATACTGAACTTCACAATAGTTAATTTACAGTTGTAACTAATCTTAGTCTCAGATGGAGTAATGGTTAACATTAGATAAATTCATTCAGATTTTTGTTGTTTAATACCAGGATGGGTGATACTCAGCTTCTCCTTGCCTACAGTGGCAAGAATAAAAGCAAACCATTTAAAATTTTTATATTATCAGACCTCGGATACAAAAATTACAACAACTATTGTACTATATAATAACCTATAGATTTTAAAAAACATTAAATTCTTGCTGCCATCTGCTGCTCATTAGACTTCGCAGGTCTAATCTCGTCATCATAAAACCACATGGATATCAGAGATCTGCTTAAATTCTTTTCTTTAAACCCAACCATATATAGATATAAGCATGCCAGCTACCCTAAATCAAGAAAATAGTTTATTCTTTCTATAATCTTGTTTCTTTTAATTTCCTACTGTCAAGTTATAAATTATTAAATGATACTTGGACTGTTCACTTAAATTAATTCAGCCCAGGAAATCTACAGCTGCAAATATTTTAAATGTTAAATATTAAACATACTAGAGAATATGAAGAACTAGTGTGCTAAATTTCAAAAATTACTATTCTCCAGAAGATACAATTATGAAACCACATCAACATGACTTCTTGTTTAAATAGTAAGTTTTTTGTGTAAAAAAGGAAATCATAGACATATTATTTAAATATCCTAAATGAATTGTATGTCTTTTATTTATCTCAAAATTCTGGACCAGAACTAAGTTTAAGCCGAGTGATTTCAAACAGCTAAGCATTGCCTGAATATGGGCCATATTTATTTCAGGAATGCAAATTGTGTCATCACTGCTCTTTCCATCTAAGGGGAATTGATATTTGAAATACCTAGAAATACCTAGATTATATTTACAGCTGTACAATTCTAATATATATTTCTAAACATCTTATATCCCATCACACTAGGAGCAATTATGGTTAGGGTTAGTTTGCAAACTAACATCTTTTATTGCTTTTCCTGATATTTACATTTTACTACCATTGTTCAATAAATTCTCAATGCTGCATTTAAAAGTTTTTTTATGTTCCTGTGTGCCAATTTCTATCCAGATCACAGTCTATTCACCGCAGCGGTAATCAGCTGGGAAGCACTTTGGCAAACTCCTATTGAAAATGATAAAAATCTTCATTTCAAAAATTAATGGATTTCTGAGTAGCTTTGCTATTGTAAAATAGTTTTATTACACTTTGTATATTGCACAGGAATGAACCTACCTAGTCAGCCACATACCTTCAGCCTTGCAAGATATTGTATATTTCACACTTTTACCTGTTGCGTGGACAGCTAAACAATGTGATTCCCTTGCATGTGTATATACTGATACACAAACACACAAATATAATTTTTTTGAGGCAAAATCACTGAACATACTTTGGATTCATGTTTTCTGCAGGTAAAATGACAAAAGAGGAGTTACTTCTAAGTCATCTTGAAAAAATGAGCTTTCCTAGTTTTCCAAACACCATAAATGGTTTTATTAATAACAAAAACAAATCTCAATGCCAAATAAGAGTAAAGTACACATGAGAAATAATACCTTCCTTCTCCATAATGGGTAACGATAAATAGCCATATCTAATAAATAAGGTTTATTTCCTACATTCCTGTCTCTTACCTGTACCCCACTATACCTATAGAGGGAAAGGTCCATACTCAAGGCCTGCACAAAAGAAAGAGAAATTTTAATAAAACTTTTTTAATTATGTATGTGTTGATGGAGGGATTCCTTGAAAAAAAATGTGACTAAAAGATGGATGGGGATAAAACTATCTTGGGATAGTTTCACACACTGATAGAAAGGATCTCATAAACAAGGAACCGACTTCCATATAAAATCAATCCAGAAATTGGAGTACTGGTTACAATGGTTGGGCTGCCCAAATTATTCACCCTCCCTCAAAGAAATGCATATAGAGAGCCTGGCAGGGGGAAACTTTATTAAACATTTTCTTTATCAAATTCGCATACAAAATTCATTGTAATGTGACATGCCACATCATTCCAGCCCCCAGAGGTGATCATTTCTACACAGTCCTCCTCATCGTAAGCATTATTAGGTTCACCGCTGCTCCACTTGTTGAAGGTCTGCATGGGGGATCGGTCGGAGTAGACGAAGCTGCCTTCTTTCTCAAGGTCATTAATGCCGATGAAAACGCGGCTGAGGCCAGCTTGGTTGATGTAAGAAGCAATGAGGTTATTGGTGGCTTCGTCCTTGGGCATGCTCAGTGTCCCTCCTCTTCCTTGGCAGTAGAGTTGGGCGTCCACATAGCGCTTCTGTTCCTTCACCAGCAGGTAGGTCTTATTATCTGTCTCACGCACACCAGCAACAGCTGCGGGGGAGGGCAGGGCTGAAAAGTGACCACTTGGATTTCTATAAACTTACTTAATGCATTCCATATAAGACAGACACAGCTGGCCAACTGAAAGGCAAGCCAGGTTCTTTGGAAAGCAATTCCTTATATTTAGGAGGGGGGGATATGTTTCCATAAACATTCCTACCTTTTTTAATGAACTTCAGCTCCGTGGTCAGCAGGGTCACTTGGTTATCCATTTTACCAATGGCTGTTCGCAGCTGGCCACATTCACAAGGAATACCTAAAAAGTATAAGCGCAGTCTAAAGGCCTCCTTAATGGAACATTTTCTTTTCCCATGAAGCCCAACCCAATTTGGACAAATAAACCACATATACACTATATTATATAGTGTATTCGCTCACAACTGCGTCTGATTATGTGGGTGGGTGAGCGAATACTTTTGGCAATATAGCGTATGTGCATTACTATAATACAGTGTTTCTCAACCTTGGCAACTTGAAGATGTCTGGACTTCAACTCCCAGAATTCCCCAGACAGCTTTGCTGAGAAAGGTTGAGAAACACTGCGTATAATACTCTTCCTTCTGTGTTCACCAACAATCAGTCCTGAAAGTCATATAAATTCATATTCTGATGGTTCTACTCCGGCTTCAAGTGCTCCTCTTCTCTACACAGGTTCCCCATGGAGAAGGCCCACAGGAATAATAACCTTTTTTTCTGAACAGAGAACTCTGTTAAGTGTGTGTAAGCAGGGCTTTCCTGTTCTGATGCAACATGAGCGCATTAAAGTTCTCACTAAGATTCCTTCCTGTAATTTCCTCCATAATAGGAATCTGTGGTGAAAACAAGAAACTTTTTCAAGTGTACAGGTAGCCCTTGATTTACAACAGTCCATTTAGTGACATTCAAAGTTACAACAGCACTGATAAAAAGTGACTTATGATGATTTTTCACACAACCGTTGCAGCATCCCCATGGTCCCATGATCAAAATTCAGGTGCTTGGCAACCGATTCATATTTATGACGGTTGTAGTGTCCCAATGTCATGTAATCATCTTTTGTAACTTTCTGATAAGCAAAGTCAATGGGGAAGCCAGATTCACTTAATAACTGTGTTACTAACTTAAGAACTGCAGTGATTAACAATAACTGTGGCAAGAAAGGTCATAACATGGGGCAAAACTCACTCAACAGATGTCTTACTTAGCATCATAAATCTTGGGCTCAGCTGTGGTTGTAACTCGAGGATTACTGCATTAGTGAACATGGGAGGAGGACTTGCACATGTGTAGAAATTACATAGTCCTAACATGCCCTGTCATACTTTCTTACGCCTATTTATAAGACGCTAGCATTGTTCACTTAATTTCAGAATTATTACATTGCCAAATGGGCCTTGAGAGAGAGTCAGCCAGTTCTGATATAATTTACCTGGATCTCCATTAGGACCAGGTGGACCTATATCTCCATTATCTCCTTTTTGTCCTAAAAAAAAAAAAGACAATTCAACTTCTCAGCAAATGAGATTTTATCCAGTGTCAATACATTATCAAGCTTGGATATTAGATAACTGGGAAAGTAATGCCTAATGAAAGAAAATGTAATTCACACATAAATGTGTTTGAAATTAAAAATAAACAATGTAATTTCATTGAATTAAATTGTCCGTTTCTTGAAGAAAATACATTCCTGCAACTAAGGAATAAAATGTAAGATGCTTCACGATTTTTTAGTGCGTCCCTAGCATTGATAATATTAATGGTTAATGAGTGTTTAATAATACTGTTTATCTATAAACCTATTTCTGTGGTTTTTGCAGGTATCCTTTCAAAATGCTTTTGGCAGTGGCGTGTGTACACTAGAAGTACTGGATAACACACAGAGACAGACAGACAGGCAGACATATAGATACAGACGAATAATTTTTGGAAGAATATGAATAGATATATAATATTGCAACCTGGAACTCTCCCAAGCGCAGTGAGAATTCAAATCCAAATATCATTGGCAATTCAGCAGGTCTCTGGAGATGTTCCCCTGATTTCCTTCATCCTACCCAACTACACAGTTCATGAGGGCATACCTCTTCAAACATCTTTCTACATACTGGAGGAAATGGAAAATGGGGGCTCCTCATCTCCTCCTGGATTAAAAAGTGAATAATATCTGGTAGAGGCTAGTGAGAAAGCCAGGCTCCCTCCAGCATGTTTTGGCAGATGGGAGTTTCGATACCTTTACCCTATCATATTTCCTGCCAATGTGTAAGTGTCCTAGTGATCGTGTTCTTAAAAGTGCTAATCCCATCTACCTTTCACACTGGCTGACAAGAAAAAGTAAGCGAAATAAATGACTGTCTGGGCTGTTCTAAACATTGTATTAATGTGTGAGAATACAAAGGTTTGCCTGGAGAAGCAATCAATATCGCCCTTGCATTATCTCACACATTTCCCTAGCTATACCAGGATTGTAGTCATGATTGAGAGCTATCAACCAATGGAACAGAAGTTGCCTTCAGAAGTTGTGGGAGCTTCATCACTGGAAGCTTTCAAAAAGAGACTGGACTGCCGTATGTCAGAAAGGGTGTACGCTCTACTTGGACAGGGGGGTTGAACTAGATGACCTACAAGGTCCCTTCCAACTCTGTTAATCAGTAGAAGCTGGAAGCCAAGTCCTCCTTGGGTCCCATCTTATTGCAGAGCTCAAATGCTGGATAAACCACAAGTGGAGTGAAGCTGGGAGGACTCCAGTAAGTTATTATCTATCCTGGATGCAGAATAAGGGACCTTGTGGGCTTAACTAAAATGTTGAAGTATGATAACACATGAACTGGAACTGCTCATGTAATGACCCATCATAAAAATAAGTCTTGAAGCATATGACAATAAGCCTTAATCAACATATTACATTTTTCCTGATACTAATTTAAAATATACTGGTTAGCAGGGTTAATAAATCAGTTACCGTATTTTTCGGAGTATAAGGCGCATCTTTTTCCCTCAAAAAAGAGGCTGAAAATCTGGGTGTGTCTTATATACTGAATACAGAATTTTTTGCCTCCTGAAACCCCGCCCCTTTCACCAAAATGGCCTTTAGGAGGCTTCCAGAGTGCTCCTGGGGGCTGGGGAGGGCAGAAATGAGCAAAAAGTGGGCTGTTTTTTGCTCAATTTTGCCACCCAGGAGCACTCTACAAGCCTCCTAAAGGCTATTCATGCCCTTGTGGGGGTGGGGGTGGGGGAAAGGCCCTTTTTTGGAGGTCTGCAAAGTGCAAAAACTTTTTTTTAATTTGCCTCTTCAAAATCTTGGTATGTCTTATATTCTGGTGCATCTTATACTCCAAAAAATGCGCCAATTAGGAAGAAATAATATCTATAATTTTCTCTGACCTATATCAACAAACTCAAATTCATATGTTTATCTTATTTCAAATTCATACATTTATTTTTATTTCTAAGCCTACACGTGACTTTTAAGTTAGTTTTTTAAAATTTATACACACACACACTATGTTTCCCTGAAAATAAGACCTGGTGTGTGTGTGTGTGTGTGTGTGTGTGTGTGTGTGTGTTTGTGTGTATCCAAAAGAGGCATTATGTCTTATTTTGGGGGGATGTCTTCACTGTCTCATCCCACGGTGGCGGCACCAATAGTCTCGCCCAGTAGGAGCCCGTGTGGCCACTGCCAGCCCATTTCTTCTGCAGCTGCTTGCCACTGCTTGCATCCAGCGCCCCTGGCCTCTATTTTGCCATCAGAGGCCTTCAGAAAAGGCCTCTGCAGCCGAGAAATGAGCTCAGACGTTGCCTCTGACCGTGAAACAGAAGTCAGGGGGCGCACACGTCAATCCGGAGCTCGATTTTGGGTTGCAGAGGCCTTTCCTGAAGGCCTCTGACAGTGAAATGGAGGTCGGGCACAATGCGCACAAGTGGCGGCTAGCAGCCACAGAAAAAATTGGGCCGGCAAGGCGTGGCAGGTGTCGGGGTGTGTGAGGCCTGGCTGCACATGGGGTAGCCTCACCCCCCCATCCCCACCCTAGCTTGATTTTTACACGTGCGCCTTGCCCCACCTTGTGCAACCAGGTGCAACGGAGTGAGTGGGGTCTTTATTAGGGCTTATTTTGGGGGTAGGGCTTATATTGGGTGCATGTGTAAAAATCAAGCTGGGGTTATTTGGGGGGAAACGGGGACGTGTACACAGACACAAACACACACAGTGAGAATTCAACTTAATATATTTTTCAAAGCTTAATACAGAATGAAGAAGAATATACCTTTTGAGCCAATGGGACCAACCTTTCCATGTCGCCCCATGCTGCCTTTCTGCCCTTTGTCTCCCACTTCTCCTATAATATAAAAACAATCAAAGGAAAATTAAAAAGACTTCTGTTTTTATGAACGTCTAACATTGTATCTGTCTCTATTAATTAAAACAATCTAGTTAAAGCTGAAAATAACGGAATGTGCAAGAGCAAAGAAAGGAAAGGAAGAATTTGTGTTGAAAGGATTACTTCCAGTTATGGTCCCCAGGGAGAGTGCATCATATTTGCTTGGAGTATACACGCTAAAGAGAAAAAGTTAACACGAGAATGATAATTCAGAGAAGAGAATACTGCACAGCTGCATGTTTCTAAACACAAAAAAGCTTCAGATAAAATGAATCCGTCTTTATTATTGGCCTGTGTCGTTTTCTCACAGCTTAAAGCTTCAGAGGCAACAAATTAGAATTGCAAACGATGTTGCTTTTGGAAAATTTTACTTGAGAGATGTTTCTCCCAATCTTTTCTATCCTTCCCATCTGATTAAGATCCCTCTGCCTATCTTCTGGGTCCAGAAGATATGCCTCTTTTGCAACAGCACCTAAGCTATGGAACATTCTCTCTCTGGAGATAAGGCTAAATATGGAATTGCAGTTTATCAAACACAAAAGAACTTTTCCTGATGATAGTGTGATTCTTAACTCTTTAATTCTTTCAAGCAGTGATTTTTCCTCTTCTCCAGAAACAATTATTATTTGGGCCAGGATCTGGCATCTTTCACAATAATGAGGTTGCTGTTGTAATTAGGGTGAAATCTGCTCAGCAACTCTTGAGTCATTTTGGGCTGCTGTTAGCTTGTCCACTCCCTAACCGCCCCCCGCTCCCCAAATTGCTGGTTACACTTTCCTAATTCAGGGCACCCAAAGAGGAGGAACAGATCTAAATATTTCAATATTTTGTGTTTTCCATTACAAACTCAATATCAACACAATATACAGTAATTCTCAAATAAAACATTCCACATGCATGCTAGTTTTAATAGATCAAAAACGTAAGATTGAGTTTAATTAGGTACAAACCTATGTATGCAACTGTGACATTAAGACAGTGTTTCTCAACCTTGGCAACTTGAAGATGTCTGGACTTCAACTCCCAGAATTCCCCAGCCAGCATTCGCTGGCTGGGGAATTCTGGGAGTTGAAGTCCGGACATCTTCAAGTTGCCAAGGTTGAGAAACACTGCATTAAGAAAATATACACAAAAAGTATATTCTCCGTTTATTATTAAACAATATTAATCCAATGCTTAATTCATTTTTAAAATAAGATTTACCTTTTTCCCCTGGAGGCCCAACTCGTCCAGGGCGGCCTGGAGCACCTTTTTCCCCTTTTTCTCCATTTTCCCCTATTATGTAATAAAACATAAGGTAAAGGCAAACAAATTATTCAAAATTCAGTGGTATTATGTTCATAATTTAATTCTTGTAATGAAAATGACAGCACCATTCATATTGCTTGTCCTGTCTCTGTAGGTAGTCTTCTCATTGCTTCAGCATCTCTATCAATGTTTCAGTGGTGGGTTCCCGGATCCCGTTGCAACCGGTACGGTTGCAATGGGGCGCCGTGTCCTCCACATGAACGTGTGCAGTGCATGCACACATGTGCGCAGCACACGTATGGATCTTACCATCCAGCGATGCCTCCGCGATGCTCCAGCTGCTCCGCAAAGCATCGTGCAGGCATTGTAACGACATGCGCGTAAGTGCCAAAGGGTTTAAAGACAGGTAAGGAGTGCGGGCGGGTGGGCCCTCCGGAGCACTGGAACAGAACAAGGAGCCGAGGTGGCGCAGTGGTTAGAGTGCAGTACTGCAGGCCACTTTAGCTGACTGCTATCTGCAGTTCGGCGGTTCAAATCTCACCGACTTAAGGTTGACTCAGCCTTCCATCCTTCCGAGGTGGGTGAAATGAGGACCCAGACTGTGGGGGCGATATGCTGACTCTGTAAACTGCTTAGAGAGGGCTGAAAGCCCTATGAAGCGGTATATAAGTCTAACTGCTAACTGCTAGAACAGTATCCGGTGCTCCGGGCAGGCTCCGGTAAACCCATACCAGGGCGTACCACCTGCAATCCACCACTGCAATGCTTACATTTAGAAGGTGTTATTTTTTAAAGAGAAAAAATAGATGTTTTGCTATAGAACTTCCATCTTTATAGACAATGGAAACATAACAGATTTCAAAAAGGAAGTTTAAGAGAAAGTTACATACAAGTTTCAATTAATAGAAGGGGGAAATAGTTTGGCTTTCAGTTCGGTTCTGAAGAAACTTGATGGCAAGAAGAAATCAAAATCCTCTGTCCCTCTTTCCTGCCACCTAGTGATAGTCCAGTTTTTTCGCATGAAGGATGCAATTATATTAACACTGTTGAACTTTAGGGTGAAGAACTCGTTCATCCTTATTTCAGACAATGACCTTGGCTAGATCCTGATTATTTGTTGGGACCTAACTATTGATTGTACTCCATACCCAGAACGTTCCTTATATTTTCTCCTCTAAGGACTAGATTAGATTTAGTTAGAGTATCTGAAGATACTGTACTTTAAGGACCATCACGGAGCTGATAGCTATTATTTTGTTTCAGATAATAAGCCACTCTTTCCAGAAATGTTTTTTCAGGGGTCAGCTGCTTAACCAGTGGTGGGCTGCTGCGTGTTCCTGTGGGTTTGGGCGAACCCTTCGCTTTGATCTCTGGTTGGGCCTGCACACACCTGCCCTTGTGCTACGCTATCCATTGATAACTAACTTTCTGGCTCATTCCCTGCACCCTCACTGCCCAGCTGAGTTTCACACCACCCCTGTTTTACTCACTGGAGCTGTCTGAGTTGATTACCTGCTTCTTTGAAGCTCCGTTTCACTCCCAAAGGAGCGTGTGTGAGAGAAGCTCACTCACTACCAGCAAACCGCTTGTGAACGTAAGGGCAGCCCACCTCTGAGTAAGCAATATCATTACTATAAGGCAGTGGTTCCCAAACTTGGCAACTTTAAGACTTGTGGACTTCAACTCCCAGAATTCTCCAGCCTTCTGGGAGTTGAAGTCCACAAGTCTTAAAGTTGCCAAGTTTGGGAACCACTGCTGTAAGGTCACCGGTTGACCATCAGGCATATCACTCATCTAGGCAAGGCTACTACAATTAGTGTAATAACAGTTGTGTTTTACTGATCAGATCGTCTGCATTTACTCAGTCCCTGTTCTGTTATTTTTTTTTTCTCTCTTTTAAAAATGTTGAGATATCAAGTTCCTTGACCTATAATACAGTATAGAACAAGTTAAGGAGTATAACACAGATATACTAATTAAATCCAATCTCCTTAAGAATGACAATATAAGGAACATACTGGGTATGGAGTGCAGTAGTCAAGGTCACCTTTAGCAAGAAACGGAGCCTACCCAATAAGGCTACCTTATTGTCTGAAGTAAGGGTGAATTATCCTTTAGCGTAAAGTTCAACACTGTTAATGTGAGAGCCTCCTTCACCTTACTGCAAGTGTGGAAGTCTAGCTAAAAACAAGGAGGGAGCAGTAGGCTGCAGCTGCTCTCTTCCCCATCACTAGGCATGTGTTGCCAGAAGAGCAGTATCTATCATGCTGTCTAGATTTTGGTAACAGCATCTCAGCCATACGGTCATTTCAGATGATGTGGCTCCTTGGTTCGACTTCTTAGTCCTCTCAGAAACTACTCCCAACACCTCCCAGAGGAAATAAGATTGGTTTGCAGTACTAAGACTCCGATTGCATAGAAGTCAAGGACACGTTGGATTTTAGCCAACAGATGAAAGACTGTATATCTCATTAGTGTGCATCTAAGCCAGGGAGACATTCCCCTCCTGGCAGTTTAGTTCAAACACTGATGACTTTTTAGAGATTTTACATTAGCCGCAGTCTTCATAGGCTGGCCATTTTGTGCTTCACTGCGTTTCTTCATCAACCTCCTTCACCATTATGACTGCAGCTTTTAATTAGGGAGACTCTGCTGAAGCATGGACAAATTTGGGGTTGTTTTCTCCTTCGAGCTTTCATTTTTTTTTAGTTTTATATCTCAGCATTCCCGTTTCCTTGATAAAAGGGCAATTATTGCTAGAACTCAAGAATCATGCATAATTCTTAGCCCTGATGTGGCAGATTTTAGCAGACCGGGGTTTGTTTTTTTTGGCAAAACACTGCCAATTGTTCAGGCAGACTGAGCAAAGCAGTGGTTTTTCTAACCATAAAGTTTCAACTTTGCAAATCGATATGGAAACAAAGGTACACTACTTCCTGTGTGATTTCCAAATAAGGAGTCAAGATGTAAAGACTGGACCAATAAGAAATAGCATATTTTCATATGGGGTAGATACCCATTATCAAGCAAACACACACACACAAAAAACCCATTTAATAGAATAGAATAGAATAGAATAGAATAGAATAACAGAGTTGGAAGGGACCTTGGAGGTCCCTTCCAGAGTTGGAAGGGACCTACACGACTTCAGACAAATGGATATCCAACATCTTCTTAAAAACTTCCAGTGTTGGAGCATTCACAACTTAGTCTGGAGGTAACTTCTGTTCCACTCATTAATTGTTGTAATTGTCAGGAAATTTCTCCTTCTAAGTTGCTTCTCTCCTTGATTAGTTTCCACCTATTGCTTCTGGTTCTACCTTCAGGTGCCTTGGAGAATAGCTTGACTCCCAAATCTTCTTTGTGGCAACCCCTGAGATATTGGAAGACTGCTATCATGTCTCCCCTGGTCCTTCTTTTCATTAAACTAGACCTACCCAGTTCCTGCAACCGCTCTTCATAGGTTTTAGTCTCCAGTCCCCTAATCTTTGTTGTTCTTTTATTATTATTAAAATATTATTGTCGATTTTTTCTTCTTCTGTAAGGAGTCACATTCTTTGACACTAAGAAAGATCAAGACAAGAGGGGTGTGTGGAAATCAGTGATTTTCACTGAGGAAGAGGCATTCCAGAAAGGCAAGGAAGCAATCTGGGAAGATGTCCACGGACAGACTCCTGGAGCAGATGGGAAGCACCTGTGCTCCTTCCTCCTCCTCCATTGAATTCAGGATGTAAGGTTATTGTAGCCTTTCAATATCTGTATGAGAAAGTTTAGGAAACTAAATCCTAACTTTGTTTGCAAATCATATCAATGCTTTCTCTGTTTTCCCACTCATACTACACAACTTCCTCAGCCTCAATTCTTCATGTTTAAAGGCTTTTTTCTTCTGCATAATTGCTCAGCCCCTGATTCGCAATTATTGTGGGACAAATACCCAGATTATTTTTAAAATGTATTATGTCTCCCTTTTTAGTAACTCAAGTTGTAGAACAGACCCAATACTTCGTCCTTCTGTTTTTCCCAACAACCCTGTGAGGTGGTTTGAGCTGAGAGAGAGTGACTGCCCCAAGTCACCCAGCAGGCTTTCATGCCTAAAGCAGGACTCGAATTTATAATCTCCTAGTTTCTGGGCCAGAACCTTCATTATTAGACCAGCTGGTACTTGAGCAGAACATCATTATAAGAAAGGAAGTTTTGCATATCAGCAAAAAAGATTGTATATTACAGATCTATAACGATTTAATAATAGAAAGGTACATGAAATAGGAAATATATTGTGTTTTAACACTTAGAACAAAAGACTCATCCACAAATTGTTCCATTAGAATGTTTCAAGTTGGCTGTGTTCTGCAGATAAAAACTTGAAACACCTTGGGCAGAATGTTTTTGGTCTCCTGGATTAGTTGAATTGGAGACCATGGTAGACGTAATTACTACATAATACAATTTGTAAAAATCTAATGTAGAGGATAGGTTTAAAAACTTAAAAAAATAAGTACAGTATCCATAGGAAACACAGCACTTTTCTTACTCAATTAAATATTTAAATCAGAAGCAAGCATTCCATCCCCCTTCTCAAGCATTGAACAAGCAGAGGTCATTTCAGTTACTTTAAATAAACTCTAGGTCAATCAGGGTTTTTTTTTTTCATGAGTGCAAAAAAATTGCTGGTACTTTTTAATTGCATGAATAACCCTAAAATAACAAAATACAAGAAACAGTCATGGCCATTTTGACTTGGAATGTTTTGGATATGTATTATAATTACTGCTTGGATTCAATTCAAGGGTACATTTTGGAGACAGGGAGCTATTTTTAGCAAAACTGACCCAACTATGAGTCCATCTTTTAGGATGAATTCATGAAGATGACTTCGAAGCACTTACGAGGCACTACAGTGTTTTAAACAAAGTTTTATTGTGGCAGAAAAATTTATTGTTTTCAGAAAATTAATTTATTTCATCTGATTCATTGAGCAAATAAAGTAATAGAGAAGTACAATGGAGAATAACTTCACCAAAAAAATTAACAAGAACACAAAGAGTACATCCTGACATCAACAAAAGGAAATATGAATCACACACACACCCCTCAAATCTACATGAATGGAATATTGTGAAAAGAAAAATTAACAGAGGCTGCTAACACCAACTTGGGGCATCTGTTGTAGTTGTCATTCAGCTACATTGATATTAATAAGAAATCTGATGTTTTTTGGAGAGTTTGCATACCATACATGACAGTTTACTCTAAGATCTTTGGTAAAAATAACAAGAACAAAAAGTTGTATTCCCAAAGGGTTTCTACTTCAGAATTGACCATTAAATGTAGGAGGGTTCCATGTTGTCCTTCATTTTTATTTTGTATCATAAGACCTCCCAACTTCATTGCAATTAAATTAGCATTTGCTTACACCAGTGATGATTCTTATTTTCAAGATAAAAGAACTCAGCCCTGTTGATGACTATACATTAATGCAGTGGTTCCCAAACTTGGCAACTTTAAGACTTGTGGACTTTAACTCCCAGAATTCTCCAGCCAGCAGAGCTGAAGTTGAAGTCCACAAGTCTTAAAGTTGCCAAGTTTGGGAACCACTGCATTAAATCATTGATCTAGCTACTAAGATAATCCAAATAAGTTACTGATATTTTACAGAGTGGGCAATCCTAAACACAGGACATAGTTAAAGTAGAGAACTCAAGAGTAAATCACTAATAATTAAGCATACCATTTCTAAAATATCCACTTTATCTAACCTGGCCCCTTTGAAACATGATAATAAATGATCAAGTAATGCAGTCACAGAATGGGCCATGAATGGCAACAAACCAGCTAATATTTATAAAATAAGGACATAGGAAAAAAGAGAAATAAGGCCTGTTACAGTCCTCTAAATTCTTCATTCTTTTTATGCAAATTAGACCCATTCTCTTATAAAATATTTGTTAGTTTTTTGTTGGTGTGCAGGTATCAGAATGTTCTAAGAAAATGAAATTTTATAAGCGAGGAACGAAAAGTAGAAAAGCAGAAAATGTCTCCAGGGCCAGGATCCAAGAAAATTAGGAAGAGATACGGCAGTGGTTCCCAAACTTGGCAACTTTAAGACTTTAAGACTGGCTGGAGAATTCTGGGAGTTGAAGTCCACAAGTCTTAAAGTTGCCAAGTTTGGGAACCACTGATATACGGTATAGTAAATAAGAGTTGTGTGGTTGTTTATTGGGAATTCTGTGGAGGTTCACCGACAAATGCGCGATAGACATATGCGCGCCGGCAAAACCTCGACGGACAAATGAGCGCCATCAAAACCGCTAATTGATTTTCGACAATAGCGCGCCGACAAAATCGCGTCATCAACAAACTATAGACAGCCCAGTGAGTGTGCTGGGCCTTTAAAATAGTGGGACGCGTACATGTACGTTATAACCCTAACCCTAACCCTAAAAAAATTTCGATGTTATTGTGCTTTTTTTCATCGCACTTTTGTCGGCGCGATTTTGACGTCGCGAATTTGTGGGCGCGGTTTTGACGTAGCGTTTTAATCGGCGCTGTTTTGTCGGCGCGCATATGTCTATCGTGCAATTGTCGGGTCACGTTCTGTGGAAGGATTGTTTATGACCATCCAAAGCCCTTTATGGTTATTTATCTAAGCGGCAGCTCAAATGATCCTTTCATTATAGGTCAATTGCCCCAAACTAGGAAAAGATTAAGAGAAAAGTTTGCCTATTTCACTAAGAGAATGGAAGCCTGCTAATAATTACTAGAATAGCAATAGCAGTAGACTTATATACCGCTTCATAGGCCTTTCAGGCCTCTCTAAGCGGTTTACAGAGAGTCAGCATATTGCCCCCAACAATCTGGGTCCTCATTTTACCCACCTCGGAAGGATGGAAGGCTGAGTCAACCCTGAGCCGGTGAGATTTGAACCGCTGAACTGCTGATCTAGCAGTAGCCTGCAGTGCTGCATTTAACCACTGCGCCACCTTGGCTCTTAGAATGCCATCAGAACAATAAAAATGAAGAAAGAATATCTGACCTATTTATGGGAAGAGAGACGCATATTACCTTTGAGTCCTGGAACCAGAATCTGAACAGAGCAGGATTCCTCTGCAATATGCTGAGCATATCCAGATCTTGGCAGAGACAGGAATGCAAGGCTAATTACGGAGACAAAGAAAACCAGATCACTCTTCATAATGAGCTTGTCCCTTACTCCTAAAGGGAGGAAAAATGAATAAACCATTAACAGGGATTCTAAATACTTCAGACAGTCCTAATGTGTTCACTATCTTCTAAGGGCACAATAATCTTTACAGCATATTAAAAGATATGTTTAATGTATGATAGCTTGCTAAGTTGCAAAATCTGTTGCTATTTTTTAGTAATATGTTTTATTGGGAAGGGACAATCAGATTTCAGCAGAGCGAGATTCTTTGCGACACACATATATTTTCCCCTGGATCTCATAATCCACATTTAAAACAACAGAAAAGAGTTTGGCTTGGTATACCATATGTAGGAAGTTATCACCCAGCCCTCTCCCAGAAAAATGAAATGTCCTAGGAAATATTGAAAAGGCAGACTATTTCCCTGGATGTGAAAAAGGAAGAAACATGTTTTAAAGGCAGAGTAGCTCCCTGCAGCTTCCTGCCCATCTTCCTTTGTCAATACACCATTAAGATGCCCAAGCCAGTCCCTTTACATAATAAAGAGTTCTCCCCTTCAGCTCAGCTCCCCTTCAGGCATGATTAGCCTTCACCCACTCCCCACATGGCATCCGAGAACTCAACCAAACCTGGATTCAAAACACAGCCTAAAGAGTTGCCCCTGTCATGGCCCCATGAGAGTCTGACAACCAATCAAAATACAAGTTCAAGATCAAAGGCCAGAGCGAGCATAAAACCAGGGACTTTCAGCATCTCAGCCATTCCTTCTGTTCTTCTCCATCCAACATTGAAGCATGTGATCCCCTTTTCTGTTCAGGACTCAAGCCATGTGGCCCTGTACACCATTAAAACCACCTTTCCAAGCAGCCTCCATGTCTCCAGTGTCTTTTTTCCCCACTTGGAGCCGAACCCAGAAGGACATTTCTTTCAATACATACTTGTTCAAAATCACCAGAAAAAAAAGGAATGGTCCTTCATACATACTCACAACCACCTCCCCCTAATTTAGTGCATTTTGAGATTGATCTACATTAAGGTTCCCTGGGGAAGTCATGAACACGTTTCCACTCTGCTGGGGGAAAAAAATCAATTGAAGGGAAAACAAAAATCTTTGTGAATGATATGATGGGGAAATGTATAAAATTGCTTTTTCCTGCAATTTCTTGTTTTCAAATGAAGCAAAAGCACCTGTGTCTAGAGTTGTGCAAGAAAAAATGGCAACACATACGGGATCTCGGTTTACAGTTATTTCTACCAATTTTGATCAGTTCACATAGCATTCCAAAAAGATAGGAACATTGTACGCATTGGGGGGGGGAAAGGCAGGAACTCTTTCTGTCCTCTGTTCTCAGATTGTATAACACACTTGTAATTTTGTGATATTACTGAACTATCTTCTAGGAACAGGGCATCAAGAGATTTGTTTGGGATTTTCAAGGATGGCATATAAAACTTGTAGGCAATACAATTTCTTCGCAGTAAAACTCTAAATGATGTAATACCTACATTCTGGCACTGCTAAACTAGTATCAAAGCTAAAATTTCCACTATTACTGGTCTTAATTTCTGCTCAAATATTTCATGTATGGGTAATGGTATACATAACAGAATAAATATAAATATATGACATGATATAAGTATATCATCCCAATAATAACTTGATTTGCACAATATGCTGAGGTACCACATTTTAGTCTAGCTATCGGTAGTACATTAGCTGAACCTTGTAATGAATGTATCATTGAGTGCATATCAATTGATTTATGATTGTCTTCCTTGCAAATCAAGAAAACAATGTTAAATAAGGACCAGCATGGATTCAGCTGTTGTGAATCACATACTATATGGGTTCAGCAAGCTCACTTTCATGATGCAAGAACCCAACAGCCTTGGATATTAAAAATAAAATAAACCAGCATGCAGTAGGTGACAAGATAAAAGTGACTCTTCTTTTTGAATATTTTTTTAAAAATTAGCTACTGCTTAATCTCTTCATTTTTTTTCTCAGGTTAGTGAATTTTATCAACTGAAATAGACTTTCAGAGAAGCCCTTTCCTGACATCAGCCTTTCATATATATTGAATCAGCCATCATACCCTATGCAACATATCAGGAGGGTTGTGGAAATACATGGTTGTGCCTATCAAAACTGACCTGTTCAGCAAGTCTCCAGCAAAAACAGATGTTTGTAGAGATACTTCCAGATAGTCAAGAAATCAGAATCTACCTGTGTTTTGGACAGTGTCTTGAGGTGTTTAATGTAATTTTGCTTTAATAAATTTACGTATTTAAGAATAAATTTAATAAATAAAATATGTAGGAGGATGGAAGAAAGAAGGCATGGGAAGAAACAAAGAATTCTATTTTCTCTGCAACTCCTCCCCATACTATTTATTCTTTTGTAGACTGAAAAAAGTTCTGGAGGTGGGAAATATATAATTCATTGTGCAAATTTGTTCACCTTAGAGGGAAAACAGGCAATTTTCAATGCCTACAGAAACAGTTGCAATATTTTAAATTCATCCTTTTTTGTGACCGTCTGTTTTCTTATTCTTTTCTTCATCTCCATAACATTTCCCTACTTTGCCTGCCCGCCCATCTATTTGCATTTTTCATTTATTTTCAAAGTTCTTCCACCTTCTATTTTTGTTTTTTTAGATGTAGCCTTCCTGTTTTGTTCCTTTTCCTGAAATAGATTTATTTAGAAATAGCACTTAATTTTTAGCTAACTGTACCAAAACATTGGTCCACATTTTTTTTTCCAAAGCAGGGGAATCTATTCCAAAAATTGGTTAGCAATAGTAATATAGTACAATAAGCTTGCTTGTGAGAACACACAGATATCTCACACTCAATCCTGAGTGATCACAAAGTATAGTCAGAAACTTGAGGTCAGGATTCAAAGTTAGAGACTTTAAATTATAGCCTACTTGGAAGTGATAATTTTATGGTTTGTCTACTTGAAGAGGGCTGGTTTAGGGAAGAATGCTCCAGACCTCTAGCAGCTGCTGGAGAGGAAAAATTAAATTTGGACCACTATATTCCATATTCTTCAACCAACACTTTACAGTCCATATTCTATACGCCTTAACAATGCGGAGGTACGTTAAGGGGAAGAACCAGAGCTGAACTTTTCAGTTCCAGATATTGTACAAGTTGTGAAGATTATGCTTTGCGCTTTTGTAGCATTTTATCTATCTCTGAAATAGTTCCTCAAAACAAAAACCCAACCTTCCTGCTTTCCTTATTCTTTCTGCTACACACGTCTGCACCAAGAAAACAACTCATTTATAATAGCAGGGCGTAAGATAAAAAATACACTCCTGTGCAATCCTGAACACTATATAAATTAATTTCGGATGTTTAACAACTTTTTTAAATGTAAAGACATGAGCCTGTCTGTAGGTCTGTGACATTAGATCAGTGTTTCTCAACCTTGGCAACTTGAAGATGTCCGGACTTCAACTCCCAGAATTCCCCAGCCAGCATTCGCTGGCTGGGGAATTCTGGGAGTTGAAGTCCGGTCATCTTCAAGTTGCCAAGGTTGAGAAACACTGCATTAGATGACCTACATTGCAACAGTTCCAGGCTGACCCCAACTCAGCCCTGATCTGAAAGTCAGTCGTCTCCTCTTTATCCAGCTTCCATCAAAAAAACGCTCCACAGCCTCCTCTCTTTTAAACCAGGGTTTTGGCTGGCACCACCATCCTAGCATCTCACCTACCTTAGATCTGCTGAGAGAAGAGGCACTCCGGCTGAGCTGCTGACTGAACGGGCACTGCTCCACAGATGGACCTCATTGCTACTATTTACAAAAGCCCGATAGGGTTTAATTTGAAGTGGGCTCCACTCCTGCTCTTCGACCATCCAGCAAATCAGGCCCAACGTTTGCAAGCGTTATCTGTAAACAGCTTCCTGTTTGAAACAGCTCAGCTGTCCAGCAGGACGTTAATTAGGAGCAAAATGTGTGGGAATGCAGCAAGGACCCATGATATAAACGGCTGCTTTTGGCAGGGCGCATTTTTGGGAATGCAGGAGGCTTCTCTCTCTTCGCCTCTCTCTCGCCTTCCCATGGAAAGAAGCCCTTCGTTAACTCTTTCACGTCTAGTGTCAGATAGCAGCCATGTGAATAGGATCCTAGCAGAGCAAAGGTCTTCCTTAGTGCCTTGCTTGGGTTTTGAGCATGGACATTCAGAAGGACGATAAGGATCCAGAGCTAAGATATGCCAGAAACATTAGTGTTACACGTAAGAGGGGTGTTGAAAGAAATGTCCTTCTGGGTTCAGCTCCAAGTGGGGAAAAAGACACTGGAGACATGGAGGCTGCTTGGAAAGATGGTTTATTGTTGGACAGGGCCACATGGCTTGAGCCCTGAACAGAAAAGGGGATCACATGCTTCAATGTTGGTGGAGAAGAAGAGAAGGGCTGAAGGAGGGGCTTGCTAGGCTTTTTATACCCTGTTTAGTCCCACCTCTCTGTTTCCGGTTCCTGTGTAAAAATGTATTTTGATTGGTTGTCAGACTCCCATGGTGCCATGCAGGGGGCTACTCTCTAGGCTGTGATGAGTTCTCAGATGCCATGTGGAGAGTTGAATAATATCCCTTCCCCCTACAGCTGCAGCAGAGAAGTCTTTATTATGTAAAGTGGGCTAGCCTGGCCTTCTTAATGGCCCATTAGCTGGGGATGGACTGAAAGCTACAGGCAACTATTCTGTCTTTTAAAACATGTTTCTTTCTTTTCACTTCCAGAGAAATATTCTGCCTTTTCAATATTTCCTAGGATATTTCATTTTTCTGGGAGAGGGCTGGGTGATAACTTCCCACAGGGGCAAATTCTAGCTGGTGCAATTTTGGCTAGAGTCAGAATATTTAGCTCATAGGAAAAATAACATCATGGACAGAAAGATTCTGCACAGTTCCTTCTTTAACACATTATATGCAGATATTGTAAACCCAGTAACATACCTATTCTAAACTGGCACAGTCCTGGATACCAGGACCTCTTTCTGCAAGAAATGTGGATGATTTTATGGATTATTTCAGAAAAGCTCACTCAACGGCCTGTAGTATAAAGCTTCAGTAAAGTGCCCCTAGTCTGGCATAGACTACATTAGAAAACAGAAGAGCGGAATCCCCACTTTCCCCCCCTGCAAAGCAACATCAGCCTGGGACAGAAAGACACTTTCCTGATGTTTGTTTAATGCTTCTCCTTGGTAGGCAATCTGAAGTTTCTGCATATTTTCTCGAACCCCTGCTGAACGTTACTGAAAATATGATGTGCTTTCTTCCAATATTGAAACAGGAAAATTTCAACAACTATTACCTGTTGTAAAATAGGCTTAAAAGGTATTTTTTAATTGCCAAACTCACTAAGAGCCCTCCAGAATTTTGTCCCAAACTCATACTATAGCAACATCGTTGTTTCCCCTGTGGATCCTGCAAGCCCAACTGTTTATGGGAACATCCACCAAAAGATTGCCAGTCTACCTTAATATTACCCCAAACAAGTGTCTTCTAAATTTACTGAGATAAGGTGCAAAGTTCCTATCTAAAATTTAAAAAGATGTTTGAATTAAACATCTAAATGAAGATATCCTTGTTCCTCCCTATCTTTTATCTTAAACCCACATGGCAAAAAACCCCTTAATAGCTTATACAATTGTATACAATGAATGGCATGCCACATCAGACTTGTAGCACCAAGTTGACCTTGGCTGATTTTGAAAAAGCAGAGACAAACCAGGGTAGTGTTTTGATGGGAGCCCATCAGGGGTATTCCAGAGCTACAATCTACCCTTGAGAAATTGATAAAACATTATAAAAGAAAAGATTGGGAATTTTCTCCATGAAGAAAACTGATAATTGTGTCCATGCATTCACCTGGACTTGTGTTCCCCTCAATCTTGGCATTTAATAATTTCATCTATCCCACTACAGTTTAAGACAGTCAATAGCTATTGTTTCAAGTTCACGGCTTCCAAACATAAACTTATAAGTTCATGTAGTTTTGTAATTTCCCTTAATGCAGTGGCGGCTCACAAGTCGGATGTGTCACACGAAAGCCAGGTCACACCCACCCCAGCTCTGCAAAGGCAAAAAAGTCATGAAACGTTACGTGACATCATGACGTAGCAAGTTTGACACCCGCGCCTTAATGCATGTTTTAAAGAAACAGAGTAAGTGGGGTTATTTTTTGTAAAGGGTATATAGTCTCAGAGTAAATGAATAGAGGCACTGCTGGCAACCCCATATGCTCACCTCTTTCTCTTCATAAAGCAGTGTTTCTCAACCTTGGTGACTTTAAGTCCTGTGGACTTCAACTCCCAGAATCCCCCAGCCAGCTCTGCTGGCTGGGGGATTCTGGGAGTTGAAATCCACAGGACTTAAAGTCACCAAGGTTGAGAAACACTGTCAATGCCGATGAGAAATGTCTACTACTGAAAATGAAGGAATGAGATCCCACTTGGCCCGTCCTCAGCAAATCCTTGATTTTCATTATTCTTGAATACTTAACGAAAGGTCATATTGGACCTCATCTTTCAACAGCTATTATTTCCGGAGACTAAGGAGAAAAGTTGCAGCCAAACCAGGTAGAAGCCGCATTGGGACTGATGATGTCCACAAATTATTTTGCTACTGCAGATGGTTTTCCATTAGGAATGACCGGATATGAATGTCTATATTAATCATTTGTACCTGAACTATTCAAGAAGCCACTTTGGTAATGATTTGGGTTTTCTAATAAAAATTTCTTCTTTCGTACTAAATGGTGGAGTACCAAGATATGATCCACCGTCGATCTTCCTTCTCTAAAACCGGCTTGTTCGTCTTTGATTATCCCCCCCCCTGAAATTAGCCAATCTTGAAGTTTATAATTTAGGTGTTTGGCATACAGTTTACTAATAACGCTTAGAAGACTAATGGGCCTGTAGTTGCCTGGGTCATTTCTATTCCCTTTTTTATAAATTGGTATGATAATTGCTAGTCCCCAATCTCTAGGCATATGGCCTACTTCAGCCGTAGAGTCACAGGGAACTCTGTATGAATTAGGAAGATGCCAAAGATTAGGGAATTTGACACCTAGAACATGAACAAGTTCAAGCAAGCATTTTAATTTTCCACTGTAAAATACAATGCAGAATTATCATTTGCGGACACATTGACTGTAGATGAAATGTGTAATGAAACAAACCTTCAAATTAAAATTAAGACTTTGTTCGAAAAAAATGTTAAGTGAAAAATAATTAGAAAGTTTATGGCGTACATTGGCCAGTGATTAAAAAAAAATATAGAGTATATTGTAACGGGCGAATCAAAGGAAGCACTACAGCATCATTTTTGATAGAGGAAAACGCCTCTTTAAAAACGATTGTTTCAGAATATGTTTTAAACACAGATATGGTTAGAATGTTGAAACCTCAATTATTTAAAACTGCTAATTGAAAATGAAATTGTACCAGTTCTGAAAAACTTCAACGACAACTACCTCTGTAAAGTATAAAAGCAACTAGGCATTGCATTCAATCCTCCATTCCTAAGTAAAGAACTTTTTTTAAAATATGCAATTAAAGCAAAGGATTTGATAAAATACAGGTTTGTTACGAAAAGCGTAGTCAAGATAGAGCTGGATCTTGGAGTATTTTTGTTTCATAGATTGAGCCAAACGAAGGCATACCCGAGTATAAAATTCCATGGCTCAAGAACTCAATTTTTTTATGTAGATTCTTGATTTCATGCCTTGAGGTTTTTATAAAAATGGTAAGGTCAAGTGAATACTATGTAAGACTCTTGGGTTCTACGCTGTTCCCAGCAGAGTAATTAAAACCTTAGGCAGAAAACAGACTTCCCACAATGCCATCAAGAATTTTGTCTGCATTAAAACTATAATCATAGTTAACACTGTTAATGATCCAGTAAAGTGGCCAAATTTTGCCCATTTTATGTCTGTTGTTTCAAAACAATCATTTTAATGGGGGGGGGGGGAAGTAGCCAGTGGTGCTTTTTTATACGTGGCTCACACAGCTCCAGAAGTTTCCCATGAAGTCTAAAAACGTATCAGCTGACTTGAGCTCGCAGTTTCTCTTGGCAACGGTTCTGGGAACGAGGACAAGTTCGCTTTGCAGTGTTATCTTTCCTTTCCCTTTTTAAACCTCCACATGCACAAATGTAGTTCTTTGATCACTCGGTGATGACAAAAAAAAAGACCAAAATAATCTGCAATTATGAGAATTCAAATGGTTCGTTTAGTTCACAATTCTTTCAAACCTGAACAAAGCCGTCACAAGCATCAATTTTAATGTTCCTATCCACAATTGACAGATATTTTATAGCAGTGTTTCTCAACCTTGGCAACTTGGAAGATGTCCGGACTTCAACTCCCAGAATTCCCCAGCCAGCGAATGCTGGCTGGGGAATTCTGGGAGTTGAAGTCCGGACATCTTCAAGTTGTCAAGGTTGAGAAACACAGCTTTATAGCAATTATTCTTTGCAATAAAGCCCTATAAATAAAACTTGTCAGCATTCGTTAAAACACTGTGGAAGTTTGTTATACGAGGGCTGCATATTCTGTGAACTTTGCTAGTGAATGACAGGCACTGAAGCCTTTTTTTACCTTTCAGTACCCCAGATTAATTTAGTCTAAAAAATCTAATATTGATATGTGAGGATTTCTCGAAAACATTAAATATAAATCCAGAAACAAGCATGATCTAAGAGGCAACTGAATTGTGCAGAAGGGATTGGTGGAGCCAAGCTTTAGTGTCTAATCTTTTGAACCTGAATTCAGCTTGCTTGATATTTCAAAACTACTAGTCTCCTATTTATATAAGATAACATCTCAATACATATTCTCCAAAAAGCTCTTTGAAAATTAGGTGAATAGGTTTACCACACACAGTGATTTCTTCCCCATCTCTGGGAGTTTTGAAATGCATCATCTATTATTGGTGACGATGCAGTGAATCCTGTTGTGTGCAGATTAGATGTGGGTGACATCTTAACTCTGTTCAACTCTGTGTGTTGTTTAAAGAAATAGAACGATGACATTTTCGCTAACATCACTGTAAGTTGATGGAATGCATATATTACGGGATGCTTTGTTTCCACTAAGTGCAGGATATATAACAAAACCTATAAGTCAACTTTTAGGTATTTCCAAACAAAAAGTTTGAGAAATCTTTTTTTTTTGCATACCTTAAATAAGGGGTCTCTAATTCCCAGGCTGCGACTTAGGCTGTGCAAGCAATAGGCAAGCACACACCTCCATTTGTGAGTGGCGGGCACACACAAGCACTATTTGTGCAAATTGAGTTGTGTGCCACTGCTCACATGGAACCATCCTCTCCCCCCTGCCTATCTGCTAAGCTGGAAAGGTTGGGGATTGCTACCCTAAATGCTTTACATTATAGCCCCACGGGTATCCACTCAGAAGTCCCAAACTCCGCAGGAAAACGAGGATAGGATTGAGGTTTTACACTTTTCAGGAAAATCAATTCAAAAACTGTTTTAATGACACCCTGCTTGGGTTCAATCACTCTTTCACAACTCTAAGAACGTTCGCATAGGATTAATTTGTGAAAACGTACCTGATCTATAACCCAAAGATTATTGAAGCATTAACTGTATCAGGTTGTTTTAGTCCAAGTTGCTCTAGTATTTTTCTAATGCAGCAATTTAAAAACATTTGGCATAGCCAAGTAATTTAGAAATATGTTTAGGCGACATTTATTGGTGGCAAACCAAGAGATGATGCATTCCTTAGGTTTTACACTAAACCGAACCGTTCAGTTCCTTTCATTACAAATCCTGGAATATTAATTTTCAGGATTGAATATTTAGATGTATACTTTAATCAGTATAATTTAACCCTCTTACCTCCACTTTTAAGATACTTAAAATAAAAAGATAGGTTTCTGATGTTTTATGGTAAGTATCATAAAGGTTCTTTGGCTCTTGTCACTCAGTAGGACATATCAAACCCAGAATTATATTATTCAATAGGCACCACAATATGATGGCACAGTAGAATTAATTGTAATGACTTTCAATTCTGTACTTTGACTAGCTATTAATTTGTTACCTATGGCATCTTTTCATCAACAACCAAATATATAGAAATTTAAGTTTCATACTTAAAAAAGCATGACCATTAAAAAAATATGAAGAATTAACTTTTATTAATCCACATATAGTTTTTGCACTTTACAGCTGAAATTCTGGAAACTCAAACACAACATCTTTGCCGGTCAGCTTCTTGTATACACCAGAAAATGTTTCAACCTGCAAACAGAATAACAAAACGTTAGCAAAAATGAGAAGCATAAAATATTAGTGTTACTTGAAAGTAAAGAAAGAAAACTAGAAAAAAGGATATGTCAATTCTGAAATTAAAAAACTATATATGTTATTACCATATACATTTTTAAAAAGCTGATGGCCACACTCCATAATACTCTAAGATTAATTTATACATCACTGAACATTTAAAGGAACAACACATTTGGCACAAGACAAACGTTAAGCCATGGGAGGTGGCAGCACAGAATCAACGTTGACTATAGGAATCACATAGTCAAATCTGGCTGGTACTTAAAATGATAAACCACCAGAAAGCCTCAGGGATGTCAGCTACACCATGAAATAAAATAGCTAATAAATACAAAGCAGAAATAACAATATCTGTAATTTGCCAAGAAAATAAAGTGTCCAGATATTCACTAAGAATCAAGCTTGAAGTTGTCTCTGCCTCCAATATTTTTATATTAGATTTAATATTTTCAAATAAAGAAGCATTGAGACTTGACAATTCAACTGATAACCAAAAATATTTGATTTATTGTATCTCAAAGTATTAACAACAATGTATTATACAAAGTCAGAATTTGAAGCCGGACAAAGTAGAATTTCCCTTCGTTTCCCCCATCAATTCAAGTTTCATCCTACGATTAACTGTTGTAGAGTTTATATGATCCAAATGGGGGAGTGTGTATTATGACTATCCATTAAAAGAGATTACTCACAGACCTCATTACACAAATAGGACAGATTATAGATGATCTTTATTATTTTTGGTAGTTACACTCTAAAAAGTCACTGAACAATATATTAGCAAACACTGAAATCTCAGCTAGAAATGTGGGCATCAAATATGGTTCCCCCAAGTATTACATTTTGCAGCTACAGATGAATTTTGCAAGTAGGCAAATTCACAAATATGAAATCCATGAATACAAATTAACTGTAATTTAGATAGGGTCATTACACAAGTAGCATTAATTAAACATAAATTTATATGTCACCTTTACACTAATTATATTAATCTAAGTTCCAATATGAAAAATCTCAAAAGGAAGCAGCCTGAATTAGGTTACCAAAACGAGATACAATAAACTGTGGTTTTTACTTTATGTCTGTTAATTTTTGGGAGTAATTCAGGAAGACGATTCTGGAAAACTCTAGAATTTTTTTTCTTCCAAATTTTATCATTCCGGGAGGGGTGGGTGGGATTCAATATGTAAACAGTGTAAACCAAAAGCATTTTGAGATATTCTGGACATATTCGAGATGAAATTTGGGACATACTTGAATGTGTAACTGTCATTTAATGACAATTTCAAAGTTATGATGGCTTTGAAAAAAAATGATTTGTAACCTGTAATTGTAACTGTAGCATTGCCTCCATACTCGCGAGATTGCAATTTCCAGCACTCGGCAACAGAGCTCGCATTTATGACTGGCTGTAACATCCATGTGATCACATTTTGCAACATGCCCATTGGGGAAGCTGGATTTGCTTAATGACTGAATTCAATTAAGGTCAACACAATTCGTTTAGCAATTGTCGTAACAATTTTGTAAAATCAGCTCCAACTTGGCATGTAACAGAAATTCCAGTCCCAATTGGTGTCATAAGTTGAAGACTAACGGTAGGCCTGTTTAAAGGCTAAGCTAATGGCATTGTTTGGCAGAAAATTAAAACATTTCAGAATTTTCCAGAAGGATCTGTTTCCATATCATCACATTCCATATATCCCTGTAACCAGTGGTGGGATTCAGCCAGCTCACACCATTTTGGGAGAACCGGTTGTAAAACCTTCTGAGCAGTTTGGTAAACTGGTTGTTGGAAGAAATCATTAGGGCAGAGAACCGGTTGTTAAATTATTTGAATCCCACCACTGCCTCTAACACAGGCCATAAGGCACCTCCATTCCTTATATAGCCTAAAAAATGATTTATGTTCCTCTTTTCAACCAAAAAGAAAACATTAAAAAAAACCCAACATTTGTAAACCTTGCAGGTACCATATTTTAGCAATTCCAAAAAAGCTCAACCACAGGCCCAATTTTACATTAATCTGTCCTTTGATCATCCACCAAGTTTTGATTTTCAAACATATCGGCTTCATCAAATGATCTGCCACAGTCTGCTTTATGCATTTATCTGCAGTTTATTGGCGTAAAAGCAAACTCCCCCAACTTTCTCTTACCTTGTGTTCAACGTTGTTCTGCTGTGCTTTGTCTAAATGGACCTTTATAAGCCGGCTGCCGTCCAGTTTTACACGGATTCTCTTGCCCACAATTTCACTGGGGAACACCAAGTCTTCAAGAATGGCATCGTGCACTGCAGTAAGCGTGCGGCTAAACAGAAGAGAACGAAACATTTGCTACGGTGCCTTCAAATTTTACACAACTACTAAGGCAACAGTCCCCAAACCTTTCCACCTTGGTGGCCCGGCATTGGGGGGTGGCATGAGTGCCAGGCTCATAGGCACTCAAATGGCGCTTTGTGCGTGAGCAGAGGCCCCTTGTGTGCGAAGTTTCACTTGCAATCAAGCGTGCTCTACTCGCAGAAGCAGAGGGTAGAGGGATCCATCACTCAGGCAAGTGAAGCTTCTCACACACTTGCTCATCGCTCACACAGCCCAGTTTGAAACAGGCATGGCCTGGGGTTTGGATACCCCTGTACATTTATTCAGTTTTTAAATTACAACCGGTTATTTATGGGGAATGTTTTAAATCAGACATTCTGGTTCCAAAGCAACACTCCATTACCTAAACCAGTGTTTCTCAACCTTGGCAACTTGAAGATGTCCGGACTTCAAGTCCCAGAATTCCCCAGCCAGCATTCGCTGGCTGGGGAATTCTGGGACTTGAAGTCCGGACATCTTCAAATTGCCAAGGTTGAGAAACACTGACCTAAACAGTAAGATTAAATTCAATTTTTTAAGTAGCAATTAAATTGTAGTGAAACAATTGGCTATTCTTGCCCATTTACCACTGTAACAAGGGAAGTAGACTGTACTAAGCAGAGCGTGGAAGAAAATTATATTTTTATTTCAACTAGTCTTGATGTCTGCGTTCAAAGAAATTCAAATGAAATTACAAATGGAGTCTCCAGGATCAGAATCCAAATGGTTAATTTAGAGTAAATAAATTTAGAGTAATAAAACTACAACCCTCAGCTTAAATGTTAGCTTAAAATGCATGAAGTCTCTTGGATCAAATATTTCCATTTGGAGGGTCTAAAAGAAGCCTTAAGTATCATGTTGCTAAAACTGAGCTTTTGACTCAAGACTAAATATCTTATTAATAAACTTGGCTTATAAGCAATGCAATAAGCCATTAACCTCAGTTCAGACGAAAGATTATTATTGGAAAGAACCAGACGGAGAATACATATTTGCCCTGCTACTAAACAGAAGGCTCTAAAGAGCAAAATGTAATACACATCCTTGTTTGGTTAGACATAATGTTCAAGTCAGCCTTTTCAATACAATGTTCTTGGGAAGTTTGCCGTTTTCTGTAGTATTCGTACTGTGTTATCAATGTAAAAGGCAGAAATGGTACATATAAGCCAAAATAATAATTTCCCAGAACAGCCAATGAATTGAACTTGTTGCAGACAGATGTGCAATCTCCAGGTCTGTCTGTCCATCTAATGTATATAGCTGGCCATTTCAACAAATTAAGCAATCGAGTAAATTACAGAATTTACTTGATTACTATTTTTATTGTCCCCAACCTCACGTCAATTAGGTTGAGAACAGTTGATTGCAGAAGCTCATCTACAGCTGGTCAGAATGGATGGTCAAAGAGGCATAACATCCTCTCCATTTCCGCATTACTCCAAATTATGTAAAAATCATACTGGCTAGGGAATTCTGGGACTTGAAGCCCACACATATTTAAGCTGCTACGGTTGAGAAACACCGGCATAGAGTGCAAGAAAAGAATGTTTAAGTAACAGCAAACAGCGTTCCAAGCCGACTACAAAAACGTTTTGCTTTTTATATGATCAAATATTATCAAAGTACTAAATTCTGCAAGTTTTTAATGTTTCTCCACTGAGATCTACCGAGTTTTCAGATGGCTTCAGTCGTTTAAAAAATTATTCTGGGAACTTGCCAAATGTTGCTTGCCAACCCAGTTTAAGGTATAACGTAAAAAACTAAACACACAACAAACTGCTTTTTGTCATTCCTGCTTCAACCAAAATATAACAGCAGCTTCTAATAGCAGTTTCCATTCCTTCAATAGACCAATAAAAATGGATACATTTTCAAAATAATGTTATGCTTGGTTACACACATTCATCTACCAGTATCCTCAACTTACAACTATAATGGGGTCTGGGACTTCCATTGTATGTCATGACTGTTGTAAGTCGAAGCATCCATATGACTTACCTAATTTTATGACTTTTTTTTACCACAATCACTAAGCAAATGCCACCATCATTAAGCAAATCCATTGTCTGCAATGATCATTTTTTTGTTGGAAACTAAATAAATGTCAGTTTCTAGCAAAAAAACCTCCCCATAAATCAGTCACATGACCACTGGATGCGGCAAATGGTTGTAAATGTGACGTAGTTGCCGAGGATCCAAAAGTGTTAGGAAGTTGAGACATACCTGTAATCCATTATTATTTGCTCCAAATTTTACCCGATTTCTACTGACTTAGGCAGATGCCTTTATCATTATTTGGTAATTTATTGCCCAATTATTATAGATTAGACCCAACATTTCCCTGAATGCAAACCATGTGCTATAATCTGTTACAGACCATTCATACTGAGACCAAATAAACATCATACTTTTGCCCTTTAAATGTCTCAAACTTCCAAGCATTGTTAACTTATAAACAGCATGGAAGGATTTGAACATAGTTGTATCAGAATATTTATATTTCTTTTCAGAAGATAACAATACCTTCTGGGACGCTTCTGCTTGTTTTTTGTGCGGCTTTTTCTTGTTGGCTTGGGTAAAATTCTCCTCTGTTAAAACAAGGTAACAGCATATCTATAAGTGTGTTTCTCATATAGTAGAGACAGGCAATTTTTACAGCAAATTAGCTTTTGCGGAGCCTAAATCAGGCTCTCAGTACAATACAAGGCACAAGTAACTGGGAAGTAAGACCCAGCACTGAATAATCGTATACTGTAGACCAGTGTTTTTCAACCACTGTGCCGCGGCACACTAGTGTGCCGTGACATAGTGTAAGGTGTGCCGTGGGAAAAACACCCACTGGGTGTTTTTGCCTCGGGACATCTCTGTGTCCCGAAAGTTGCTTTCGGGACACAGGGATGCCTCTATTAAGTCCCTGCGGCCCCGCGTTTACTTTAAAAACGCGGGGACCGCCGGGAGGTAGCGCACGCAGGGACGTCACTGACGTCCCATTTGTGCGCCCATAGCAACAATCGCGGAGGACCGGAGCAGCGAGGAGAATGCGCACTGTCAACTTGGTAAGTGTTACCAGCGGCGCATCTCCTTCGGTGTTCCGAGCACCGAAGTGGCAGTACACAGGGATACAGCCTTCAGTAATACACTGTATGGCTGAAGGCTGTATGTCTGTGGGGGAACTATACTGCACCTAATGTGGGGGAATTACAACCTAATGTGGGGGAAACTATACTGCCAACCTAATGTGGGGGAAAATAAGATATATGCAAGATAAGATACATATCTGTGTGAGATGAGCTTTTCAAGCCTGACTGCTATAAAAACTAAAGACAGAGAGAGACTGAGAGCTGTTGATGAAGAGCTACGTGTGTGTCTTTCTTCGATTCCTGCCAGAATATCAGCTTTGTGTTCAGAAAAACAGGCCCAGGTTTCGCACTGAGTAAGTAAACAGAAATATGAACAATTATAAAATAATTTCTTTTTGTTTATTTGATTCCTATTCAAGAGAATTACTTTATATATAGTCAATATAGGCACAGAGTTAATTTTTTTTAACATTTTCTAATGGTGGTGTGCCTCGTGATTTTTTTCATGAAAAAAGTGTGCCTTTGCACAAAAAAGGTTGAAAAACACTGCTGTAGACTACAAATTTCATAAGTAAACCGATCATCTTCACAAACTTCACTTTGTGAAATCCAAAGGTTCAAATATTTATGACAAACACTTACCTGGGCAATGAAAACCACATGTTTTCCACTGAATTTTTTCTCCAGCTCACGAACTAGCCGGACCTGAATCTTCTGAAACGATTTCAGTTGGGGAACTGGTACGAAAATGATGATTGCTTTTCTACCACCACCCACTTCAATCTCCTGAGTAAAAAACAGAACTGGGGATGAACACGATTTACATTTTGAAAGTACGAAACTAGCAATTTTATTTCCATAAACACGAAAGATCCAAAGGTATCTTAATTTGGACACAGGCAAAAGGGTAACCTGGCAGTCCATCTCTTCTTGCACACTAAGTTCAGAGAAATTCCCATGGAAAGATCTAGACAAACTTTTTGAATACATCACTGATCAAATCCAACATAATGAAAACAATCATTTTACATCTTGGTTTTGTAGCAAGGAAATTGCATTTATCAATACCTACTTAACTCCCTTTTTATGAACCTGTAATCCCTTAATTCAGAGTAGATGGATGGAGCGGAGTGTTTACTGGCTCAATACACTTCCTGACAACACAAGGAGTTCACACACACACACACACAGTATATACTGCTACCTAAGATTGTATCAATACCTATCCTAGTATAAAATATCTAGTTTTTTAAAGCATTTAAATTGATACACGCACCTGAAATATGCAAAAATTACACAGCAAGAAAACAAGCTGATTCAGCTAAGGCAGTGGTTCTCAACCTTCCCAATGCCGCGACCTTTTAATATAGGTCCTCATGTTGTGGTGACCCCCAACCATAAAATTGGGGTCTTGGTTCCTAAGACCATTGAACATATGTGTTTTCCGATGGTCTTAGGCGACCCCTGTCCCAAAGGGGTCCCGAGCCACAGGTTGAGAACCACTGAGCTAAGATTTCTGATTTTCACACGACTTTTTTTTTAAATACAAAACTCTATATTCCATTAGGCTCACTCATGTGAGAATGACTTCACAGAATGCCTATACAGGTAGTCCTCGCTTTACAACAATTCATTTACTGACTGTTCAAAGTTATAACAGCACTGAAAAAAGTGACTTATGACCATTTTTCACACATGATCTTTGCAGCATTTCCATGGTTACATGGATTTACATTTGAATGCTTGACAACTGACTCACATTTATGATGGCTGCAGAGTCCCACTTAACACTGTTATTAATTTAATAGTTAATGATTCACTTAACAAATGTGACAAGAAAATGGAGTAAAACTCACTTAGCAACATAAAGTTTAGGCTCAAATGTGGTCATAATTTGAGGACTACCTGCACTGGAGTTTATTCAAGGCTACAGCAATTTCCAGGTTTCAATGATAAAAGTAAATCAACGGTATGGATGGAGGAACTATAAAATCAAACATTAGGCACTATATTTGGATATACTAGATTACTGTTGTCCTGTATCCTACTCAACCATCTGGAACTTTTGTGGTCCATGCATACAAGACATAGAATCCCAACCAAAGTTTACATATTACCTTTGCTGCTGTAATATTCAGTTCTCTCAGCTGGGCCTTTAAGTCAGAATTCATCTCCAACTCCAAGAGGGCCTTAAGAGAATATTATTATTAGATTTATAACTTGCCTTTCTGCTTTGGATATTTTTATTTTTCATTAATACTTAGATGAACTACACATTCACCTGAAATGTCTAGAAGCTATTAGCTCAGGTTCCTCCTAAATACACTGAAATACATAAGGCAACTTCTATTTCTATTAAAGATAGTTGAACCACACAAACTTTACTAAATTGTACAACTGCTTGTTCATTTAGGCTACACAAATAATAAAATAACTACAAATCCTTAATATTATTTTTGGAGTTTGGAGTTCATTTATTTATTTAACTCCAAATAAATATTAACTAGCTCATTAGTCATGTTTTAGAACTGCATTAATTTCTTTCAGCCTAGAATTTTCAACAAAAAGAGCACATACCTGGGAGATGCCAGATTCAAATTCATCTGGCTTTTCGCCATTGGGCTTCACAATCTTTGCGCTCGAACTGAACATGGCCTTTCTACAATCAAAAACAAAACAGAACACCCTTAGCACATAATAAAAAATGTCCCTCCCGAAAGTTAAGGAAAAGCACATTGTAATCTACAATATCAATGAGTATAGAAGTACTATACAAAGCAGTGATGTGGTTAAGGACATAGGATCTACAAAAAATAAAATGTAAGTTCACCCATCTGCTTGATAATAATTTCTGAAGTGCTGTTTCCATACAAGTAAAAGCTTGCAAGGGTAGCCTACCTCATCATAAAGATATTGTACATGGTCAATACAAGTTGCAAAGTACATGATGCCCTTATTGACACATAGCCCTTCACACACACGTTTAAATCCCAGTGCTGAACAGCTTCTCAGAGAAGTGACTGTGAAACATTCCACCCGAACCAGGTGGTCCAATAACATCCTTTCCAAAACACCCTCTCAAAACCAAAAAGAAAAAAAAAAGGTTTGATTCTAGATGATCCCAAAGATGCTTCTTAAAAAGGCATGTGGACTTCGGTTTTTTCCTGAAGACGTTTTGCGATAATTTTTTATTTTATTTTAAACAGATAAGCACATCAACAAAAACACATAACTTAAAAACAACATAGGAACAATAAGTTCCATCGTAATCGGTTTCTTTGCCGTTAGTGTTTTCCCTCCTATACATTTCTATCTTTCATTCAAAATCTCCTTATTCGTTATCCATTTTTATGTACATTTCTTTACTTATTTAAACTTAGCTACTTATGACCAAATATTATTTACCTATATTATGCTTTATATTTTTACTGTCATTTATTCTCTTACATACAGATTATAGATATACATTCACATAATTATTTTTCTTTGCCATTCTTATATTATTATTATTCCATTTGAAAGGTTATAAGGTATAATTTAAAATGCTGTTTACCATCCTTCGCACCTGCTAAGACACCACCTTGTTTTCTCTCTTTTCTTCCTCCCTTCCTTCTCTACTTCCTTCCTTGTCTCCATCCCCTTCTTGCTTCCCTTACATCTTCCCTACCCCTACTCTCTTTCTTCTCTTTCCTACTCTCTTGTCCTTCTTTCTTTCTCTTCCTCTTCTCTCCCTTCTACCCACCTTCCCTTACCTCTTTCTTTTTCCCTTACCTCTCCTCCACATATCTTCTTCCTCTCCAACTATCTCTCCTTCTCTTTCTCTCTCTTCCACCCTCCACTCCTTTCCTTTCCTTCGTCCCTCCATTCTCTACTTCCTTCCTCCCCTCCTTTCCTTCCTTCTTCCCTTCCAGAACTGAAGCAGCTCCTTGGATGAGAAGCAAAAATGCCAAGGGGAAAAAACAACATCCATTTGCCTTAACAAGAAACGCCTTTGGAAGGACCAAGACCTGGACGGCCGAGAACTTCTATAGACAGACTCTGTGATATTTCACATAACCACTACAGAAGCTTTCTAAAGAATGCAACAGAATCTGCCATGTAGGGAGGGGGGGGGGGGATCTGAACTTCCAACAGTGACCAGGTTGCTATTCAGTATATGGGAAATGCAAGCTGGGGGGGGGGGGGGAAACGACAATTAACCTCGTGTCAAACCCAAAGGCCTTTTAAGCAAGGCTGATTTGCATCAGCATCCCACCAAGACACGGGCGCCAAAGTCAGTCCGTGCACCACGTGCCATGCAGGAGAGCAAAACGAGTCATTGTACTAATTGCAGTGATTCTCAACCTTGGGGACTTTGTGGACTTCAACTCCCAGAATTCCCCCAGCCAGCTTTGCTGGCTGGGGGAATTCTGGGAGTTGAAGTCCACAAAGTCCCCAAGGTTGAGAAACACTGGACTATTGAATAAACATCGTTGGGGAAACCACAGCCGAGGCTGAATGCCCACGAGCGTTAAACAAACCTGGAAGCCTGGGGGGAATTTGAGCTCTACCGAGGCCAAAGTAGCAGCCTTCACTGTCACTGTGCAAAATAAAGGATGCGAAATCGGGCATTTTGTGCTTCCTCCTCCTCCTCCCGGGCGCCCCCCTCCCCCACAGCGTCCCCTCCCCAACGGCTCCGTCCCTGCCGCCAGCAGGCCATCGGCAGCCAAGAAAGGGCGAATCGGACGCATCCCCAGACGCTCGGCCTAGAAAAGCAGGTTTCCACCGACCGGGCGCCACATCGGCGGACCCTCCGAGGGAAAAACGCGCCATCACCTCCCGCCAGGCCCCGGTCGCTCATACCCACCACTTTCAGCGCCGGCCTAGAAAAAGGAAGAGCTCTCGCGAGAACTCCGCTCATTCCCAAGCGTGAGAACGCTTGGCTCCGCCCTCTTTTCTCTCCGAAAGGGCCAATGGGAAGAGCCCGGAACGCGGAAGAGCTCCGCCTTCGTGAAGTTTGCTCATCCCCCGGCGTGAGAACGCTTGGCTCCGCCCTCTTTTCCTCTCCGAAAGGACCAATGGGAAGAGCCCGGAACGCGGAAGAGCTCCGCCTTCGTGAAGTTTGCTCATCCCCCGGCGTGAGAACGCTTGGCTCCGCCCTCTTTTCCTCTCCGAAAGGGCCAATGGGAAAAGCCCGGAACGCGGAAGAGCTCCGCCTTCGTGAAGTTTTGCTAAGCGGGAGTCAATTCCGGGCAGAAGCTCTGGGAGCTTCCTCGGGGAAAATCCGGCTTAAAAATAAATAAAGGAGGGAAGCGAGGATCGGTTTTAAGGTGGTTGTCATGCGCGAAACCACATAGGCGTTCCTTTTTCAAATATTATATGGCAGCCGTGCCTTTATTAGAGAATGGGATGGAATCCATTAAATCAGTGTTTCTCAACCTTGGCGACTTTTAAGTCCTGTGGACTTCAACTCCCAGAACCCCCCAGCCAGCAGAGCTGAAGCAGAGCTGGCTGGGGGATTCTGGGAGTTGAAGTCCACAGGACTTAAAAGTCACCAAGGTTGAGAAACACTGCATTAAATGCTTTGTATGAGAGTTTGTGTATTATTTTACTATTTTATTCTTTTTATTTTTATATGGTTTTTATATCTCTCTGAGTCGCAATATAAATTTTCTAAAATAAACGAATTAGCCTCTTTAAAGGCACAACGTATCACGCAATCTTGAATTATTCATTTATGTTCTTTACTAGGAGGGATAAAAAGAGAAATTGGAGGACGGGGGAAATTGGAGTATTTGTTTGGAACTGGAACGCTAAAATAGAATGTGAGAAAAGTCTTTTCCCTTCCTTGGAGCCTGGAAATGATCTGGATTACTGCCTGGAGTCCTTTTGGCAAGATTTTCAGAAGTGGTTTCTCCTCGCTTTCTTCCTAAGATTGGGGGGGGGGGGGGGGCAGTGACTGGGCTAAAGTCACCCAATTGGCTTCATGCCTCAGGCAGAACTCGAACTCACCATCTCTCCAGTTTCTAGGAGCCTTAATCTGCACAGGTGGAACAGAATAACAGAGTTGGAAGGGACCTTGGAGGTCTTCTAGTCCAACCCCCTGCTCAGGCAGGAAGCCCTATAACCACTTCAAACAAATGGTTATCCAACATCCCCTTGAAAACAGTGTTGAAGCATTCACAGCTTCTGGAGGCAAGTTGTTCCACTGATTAATTGTTCTAACTCTCAGGAAATTTCTCCTTAGTTCTAAGTTGCTTCTCTCCTTGATTAGTTTCCACCCATTGCTGCTTGTCCTGCCCTCAGGTGCTTTGGAGAATAGCTTGATTCCCTCCTCTTTGTGGCATGTATCTCTTTCCTGAGATACTGGAATACTGCTATCATGTCTCCCCTAGTCCTTCTATAGGTATATTCAAATCTTAGTCCAACTGCGAAGCATGCGCACAAGCTGCTTTCGCTCTTAAAGCTTTCTTAGGCAAGATCATAGAGGTGGAGCGGGGCGGAGCGCGTGCTTCCGGCTCCCACTTCCGAGTCAAGACGCCAAAGGTCGACGCGCGGCTACCGGTCACGTGAGGTCGGCTTGGAAACCGGAAGTTCCGCTCTAGCCTATTGGCTTGCGTATCCGGTTCCCCGGTGCGGCAGTTGAGGAGGCTCGAGGCCTTCCCCGGAAGCGCCGATTCTGGGCTTCTGATTCGGGGTCTCGTGAGGGAGACCCGGGAGGCGGCGGCGGCGTCGGAGCAGATGGGAGGGAGCGGCGGGAGGCAGGGTAGTTATGTGGCGCCGGATCATCGCTCTGATCGTTCATCCCTTTTCGCCCAGCAGCTCCGGAGCCCTCGGTCTCCACGGCGGTATGTTTTACGCGGTGCGGAGAGGTAGGAGAGTCGGAGTTTATGGCACCTGGTGAGTAGCTATGGCACCTCTTCCTCCCACCCGGTAACGTTTCAGATCTCTCAGAATAGGTAAATAGATGGGATCGAGCGAATGCTGGCTGGGGAATTCTGGGAGTTGAAGTCCAGACATCTTCAAGTTGCCAAGGTTGAGAAACACTGTCCTAGCCACTGTCTTTCCACTGAAGAGGATGAAGGTATCTGAGGCTTTAAATCAGTGTTTCTCAACCTTGGCCACTTGAAGATGTCTGGACTTCAACTCCCAGAATTCCCCAGCCAGCATATATATATGCATATATATATATATATATATATATATTAGATTTTTTACAACCCCTGGTAAGCCCCAATTATGGGAGGAAGGTCACACTTCCATTCTCTGTCCTTCGGCTCGTCACAAGAGACCATCCAGACAGAAACCCAATATTTTTTACTGTTGCCTTTTTGCTACATTTGTTATATTTATGCTGATAAATAAATAAAGGGAGACTAGTATAGATCTATTTCAAGCTATTTAGCTCTCATCAGCTAGCCATACCCTTACTGGGATTTGAACCTGGGCTATATTGCACAGGCCTAATGGCTAAGATCTTTGCCTAGTATGCCTAGTGTGCAATATAGCCCAGGTTCAAATCCCAGTAAGGGTATGGCTAGCTGATGAGAGCTAAATAGCTTGAAATAGATCTATACTAGTCTCCCTTTATTTATTTATCAGCATAAATATAACACACACACACACACACACACACACACACACACACACACATATATATATATATATATATATATAATTACTTCAATGCAGACAGTCCTCTCTTAACAATGGGAATTGGGACTGGAAACATCATTGCTAAGTGATGCATTCATAAATTGGGGGGGGGGGGAATCATGTGGCTATGCCAACTCATAATGGCAGTTCCAGTGGCTATTGTTAAGTAAATTGAACGCACTGTTAAGTGAAATGTCACATCACCATGGCTTGCAACCAAGAGCGGGTTTGCAGAATTTCTGTTGGTTTGAGGGATGTGTTACGCTTTGCATGGCAAAGTTTGCAATTTAGAAGCAGGTAGCAGTCAGCTGAAGTGGCCTGCAGTACTGCACCCTCACCACTGCGCCACCTTGGCTCTTATACACAGACACACACACACACACATAAATACATACATACATAAGGAAACAGTTCTATTGGGATTACCATGAATATTGTTTTAAATGTGGAGGAAGGTATCTAAGGCTAGAGCAGGCGGGAATTCTGGGAGTTGAAGTCCCGGACATCTTCAAGTGGCCAAGGTTGAGAAACACTGGGATAGATGAAGGAGAGAGAAAGAAATAGGCAGATTTCATAGTCCTGAAAGAAGGCAAATATTTTGTCTCCCAGAATACATTTACGCCTCCACTTATAACCACTCGCTTAGTGACCATTTGAAATCCCAGCGGCACAGGAAGAAGTGAGCAGGGACCGTTTATCACACCTATGGCCGTTGCAGCCTCCCCATGGCCAGGTGGCCGCGATTGAGAACTGATTCGCATTTATGACTGTTGGCAGAGTCCTGGGGTCGTGTGGTCCTCTTTTGCGCCCCTTCTGACAAGCAATAGCAGTTAGGCTTATATAGGCGCTTCATAGGGCTTTCAGCCCTCTCTAAGCGGTTTACAGAGTCAGCATATTGCCCCCAACGACAATCCGGGTCCTCATTTTACCCACCTCGGAAGGATGGAAGGCTGAGTCAACCCTGAGCCGGTGAGATTTGAACAGCCGAACTGCAGAACTGCAGTCAGCTGAAGTAGCCTGCAGTACTGCACTCTAACCACTGCACCACCGTAAAAATTAGACCAATTTTAGAGCAAGTAGCAATAGCAATAGCAGTTAGACTTATATACCGCTTCATAGGGCTTTCAGCCCTCTCTAAGTGGTTTACAGAGTCAGCATATTAGCAATAGCAGTTAGACTTATATACCGCTTCATAGGGCTTTCAGCCCTCTCTAAGCGGTTTACAGAGTCAGCATATCGCCCCCACAGTCTGGGTCCTCATTTCACCCACCTCGGAAGGATGGAAGGCTGAGTTAACCTTGAGCCGGTGAGATTTGAACAGCCGAACTGCAGTCAACTGAAGTGGCCTGCAGTGCTGCACTCTAACCACTGCACCACCTCAGCTCAATAGGAAAGCCAGATTCACTTAACAATCATGTTACTAATTTAACAGCTGCAGTGATTTACTTAACAAGAAAAGACATAAAAAGGGAGCAAATTTAGCAAATTATAAAGTGAGAAATTTTGGGCTCAGTTTGTGATCATAAGTTGAGGATTACCTGTAATAGCAATAGCAGTTAGACTTATATACCGCTTCATAGGGAATTCTCTAAGCGGTTTACAGAGTCAGCATATTGCCCCCACAGTCTGGCTCCTCATTTCACCCACCTCAGAAGGATGGAAGGCTGAGTCAACTTTGAGCCGGTGAGATTTGAACCGCTGAACTGCAGATGTTGCAGGATGCAATCTAAATCAGTCACTGGGACCAGAGGATTGTTTTTTCAGACTCCTCCTGGAGCACATCCTCAGGGACTTCCTCTGTCCCTGGGCTGTTCTGTTGGGCATAGTATTTATATGGTGCCTGATTGTGTTTGGTTTTTAGTAATTTCATTTAATTGGGGTGTTGCTAGCTGGCAGGTCAGAGAGTGTTGTTTCCTTGTGCCACAGACTCCTCTAAGTACCTGATAAGTTGGTGGCAGATCAGCACTCCTATAGACTGATAAGAAACTTATTTCCCAGGCTTTGTTTCTTTGGCTATTTTTTGTCCCTACTCTGCCAATGATCTTCTGGGTGGTGTACAATAAAATCAATATTTAAAAAATTGACAAACATTTTACAATTAAAAATACCTATCAGGACTAATAACAGTAGCAGAGAGAGTTAATGTAGGCACTATAGATCTTTTACTACTTTCTTGAGATTGCCAAGCTTATTAAGACATCATCCATGCTTAATTTGTCCAGTCAATATTTTTATAGTTTTTTAAAAAAAACAATGAAATTATTTAGTGCCATATTCAAATACTGAGCTATTAAGTTCACCAGATAATTTGGAGTCGGTCATATCCTTCAATCTTAAGTAACCGTACAAAGATGTTATAATAACGCAAGAAGATGGTGTTGCCAACTTTGGGCTTCTAAAAAGAAATATAGATAAAGACTTACATGGAAATTACAGTAAACAAATTTACTGAGATTCAGTTTCAAGGTAATACCAGTATGTTGTGACACCGAAAATTTCATCCTATAGATGAGAAAAAGCCAAGTTGAATTCATGAAATCACCATATGTATAGATTGCAAGACCTAAGTCACGTAGGTGAGATGGGCAGTGTAAAAGTTCAATAAAACACTCATAGATTTATATTGACTATTTGTGCAAATATATATTTGTGGAAGGGGAGAAGAGATTTGGGCTGATACGCAGTTTTAAAAGTAAGAAATTGCCTTCTAGAGCTTTCCATATCTCTGTCATATTCCTTTTTCTCAACTGAACAATATGTTGCTTTCTGGTATACAAAATAACTTGAACTGTAAAATAGATCAAGCAAATCTACAGAAGAAATTTCTCCAATTCTGTTTTCGTTTCACAGTTCCCCTCCAAAAAAAAAAGCACCTTAATCAATTTTAAAATCTAAAGGAAACCTCAAAAGAAGCTAAGATTTTCCATTTAGGAAATTTGTGGTATTATAATCTAAACCAGTGTTTCTCAACCTTGGCAACTTGAAGATGTCCGGACTTCAACTCCAGTTGAAGTCCGGACATCTTCAAGTTGCCAAGGTTGAGAAACACTGATCTAAACAATATGCTGCCCTTTTCTCACTGTATTTTGACAGGGATGAATGTAACGAACAAGTTCATAAATATCAGTGTGCCAGCTTCAAGAAGTTTGCAACAAAGAAAGAAGCCTGGGCTTTTATAAACGAAGAAACAACAGGATCATCAACTTATTCAAGAGGTATATACTATGCAACTTTCTAAATTTGAATAGCAGAAATATAGAAATAGCTTTTTGATAATTAAAGACAGTATGCTAGGTGAAGTAGGATGAGCTGTATATTCAAATGACATTCACAACTCCAATGAACAGGTGGTATCTCCAGAAAATAATTTCAGTCTATCTATTTTTTGATACAAGCAGTTTGGTTGTTGTTTTAAATCAAAATTATTATTGCAATCATTAATAAGTCTTAAAGTTACCTTGCTTTTCAAAAGAGAAATGATGGAATTGACAAAAATAAAAAGTTACAGCTGAAAGATTAAGGGGTTTCCAATCACGCCTTACTTTCTAATAGCAAAAGTGGTCTGGAAAATGTATTGCTGTAGTGATAATTTCCCTCTCTTAATGAGGAAACACGCAGCTGGAGAAGTTAGAATAGAAATAGACAAGTATGGCAATGGCATTGAAGAAATGTAACAGCTGTTGTGTAAGGATCAGCTTAACCCAGTTAGAGGGAAGAGGGAGGGGAAAAATTGACCCGTGTTTATTGTCTTTGGCATAAGAAGAATATTTGTCAGGATTTAAAGTTTCTGTTATTGTACCATATACCAATAAGTGGTGCCTGTTTCATATGGTGCCTGTTCCCTAAACTGGTCTACCTTATAGTGCTGACAGTAGGCTCACCAAACACTGCAGTTTTTGAGATAACAATAATGAGATAACAAATCTGCTAAATCTATATTTTTGGATTTTTTTTATTTGGCACAGACAACAAGAATGGGGTAATTCCTCCTCTTCTAGGTTTTTGCCTTTGAACTTGTGACAGTCCATGTCCCAAGTAGTGAGCAAATATCCCATTACTCTAAAATATGGAGCTTTTTCCAATGAAGTTTATATTACGGTTGTTAGTAATATGAAAAATTTGAACAACATAAAAGAAGCTGAGAAATAACTTTAGCAAGAAAGATATGCAATCGCCTATCTGCAGCCCTCCCTAAGAAAATTGGATGAAAATGGATGGGTGCTGGATCCTGCTAAATTGAACAATAGTTCCTTGAGGAAAGGCTGGACCACAATCTCCTTCAAAGTTGGTGGAACCAGTCCCTCTCACATGCATCACTGTTGTATGGACCCAACCATGTGTCATCTTTGGTGGGGGAAGCTTGTCCAGCTAGGAGGCATAGACGAAAAACACAAGTGATCACACAATCCCAAGGACATGTCTACTCTACCAGGACTGAGGGGATCAAATTCTTCACAGATAATAGAGGTAGAAAATGTCTTAAAACACCTCCCTGGGATCTAAACTGTTAACCATTCATCTCAAAGTGATTCCAATTACTTTTTCCAACAGATGCATAAAATAATGCTTACATTGGCCTTGCAGATATTCTTAGTAGTCCCTCCTTAGACAGCAGTGATTGAATCGATAGGCTGGTAATCTATTGATGCAGAAGAGTGGATTGCCATGAAGTAACCCTTCACAAAGCTTCTTTCTCTTCCTTGGTCAAGTTTACTCTTTGGCTTCCACCAATAATACTCTTAGCATTTCTACCACCATTTCATCTCTCAAAGCTCCTCCAAAAACCAAGGGAGTCCAGGCTCTTATGAGCAGCAAAAATCACTTTATATAAGTAATCTTTAAAGACATCAATGCGTTTTAGGTTTCATAATCATTGGAATTTCCAGCCATTTCTACAGCAGGTTCTGTTTAGCTGATCTAAAACACCCCAAAAACATATTCTTGGATAACGAATAAAATGTGTACTTTTTTTATCAGACAATTGCAATCGTATCAATTCAGTGTCAAAATAAATAGGTAAATTAAATATGGTTCTAGTGATGAAATTGTTTGCACTAGCTGCAATGCTGCTTTCTGATGTTAGTGTTCAAATTATTATTGGTAGTCAAATCCTATCTTTTAGTTACAAGTTAGGCATGGAAACTTCTGCATATTTTTTTCTATTTCTATTATGAATATTATCTGTGTTATCTTTCATCTTTGAATTAATAAATTGATAAAGACAAAGGATTATCTCTTAATACTGTATATGGGAGTTATTTTTCACATTTAGAATTTTTTCTTTAAAAAAATGAGACTTGCACATGGATGTAAGAATTAAACCAATTAAAATGTTTACACGAGGAACTCCAGTGATGTTCTTCAATATGAACGTTTCAATTTGATATTTGTATAATTTTCTTTTTTCTCTTAAGAGTTTGGTGAAAGGGACAACAATTATACACATAACAAGGATACATCTGAGTCAAGTGATACAAGATCATACAAAAGATCATACGAAGAGCCTTCAGAGAAGAAATATACATATAAGCGTGTAAAATATACAGATGTTCCTTATAGTCCTCCAGCAAATAAGAATGAATTCAAGTACATAGGTAACTCCTCTCTTTCTACAACTTGTTATAGTGCCTTTGAATCTGTTTTGTATTTTTTTTTCTGGATGAAAAATTTTATATCCTTAACTCTTATAGAAGTTTGGAACAGTGTTTCCGAAAATAAGACAGGGTCTTATTTTCTTTTGCGCCCCGAAATAAGCCCTTGGCCTTATTGGTCTTATTTTCTTTTGAGGTGCAGGAGGCAGTGAGTGTGCTCACCTCTTGGCTGCTGCTGTGCTGCAATATTTTTGGGGAGGGCTTACTTTAAAGCAGGCTCTCAAAAGCCCGATTGGGCTTATTATCCAGGGAGGTCTTATTTTCGGGAAAACAGGGTACTAGTGACTTGCTTCTATGCGAAATAACTGTAAGAGATAAGAATTTGGGGTTTGAATGTTGCAAGTTCTATAAGTATCTAAAATAAACACTAGGGAAGATAGAAAAAAATAATTCTAGCAAACGATCAAACAAGCAAATAAGGGGAAACTGTTGCGAATGTGTGATGGGGGGTAGTCTAGATTCCCAGGAGGGAGGACCTACATTCCAGAGGGCCAAGAGGCAATGAAGTTTAAATAGTTTGGTTGAACTTCTCAGCGTATGCCTTGAGGGGAAGAAACGTTATCCAATTGTAAATGTACACATTGTTTTCCAGTAGTGGAGGGAAGTTATCCGAAGCTGAATTACGCATTTCTTCTACTTCAGCAGGCAGGACAAAAGCCACAGGGGAGAGGAACCCTCTGAGCTAGTTTTCTAGACCAGGTCCATGGCATCTCGGCCTGCCACCTTCGTGTGGGGCAGCTCCTCAGGAAACTCACCCTGTGACAACTTGCCACGCTCCTGTGGGGTCCCACAGGGGTCCCTTCGCAGGAGGCAGCTGTCAACCACGGCATTGCAACGGACCACATGTTCGGATCCAGGTCCGGCTTCCCATGGGTGTGGCTGGTCAGTCAGGTCGGAGTGTGTCTGCTCTGCATAGCTCTCTGCAGTTGCAGTGCGCACGTGGAAGATACATCCTGCTTGCCGGGGAGGCATCCCAACTGAGCCTCATTCAGCTGTTCTTTTTCCCCCGCGGGCCTCTCAAGAGGATGCCATCCATGCCAGTCTCACCAGTGCAGATCTCTCCTCCAGTGTGCTGCACTGGACCATGACTGTTTCCAGGGCACAGAGGGGAGCCAAGCAGAGGCAGTGCCAGCCATCTGGCAACTACCAATGACTGCCACTTAGCCTGCCTTTCATGCAGGGGGGCGGGGGGTTGCCCTTTGAAGGCTTCCTCGTCTCCCTTTCCAGCACCACCACCCTCGACAGACAGCTGCGCATAGTAGACACACTCTGACCCGACCAGCTGGCCGCACCCATGGGAGGCCAGAGCTGCAGACGTGGTTCGTTACAATACTGTGGTTGATTGGGAATGCTGGCTGGGGAATTCTGGGAGTTGAAGTCTGGACATCTTCAAGTTGCCAAGGTTGAGAAACACTGAACTTTTTGAACTTTTTCATCTCCTACCTGTTTGGATAATTTTAATCATTATTAAAATGAAAGTTATCAGTGTTTCTCAACCTTGGCCACTTGAAGATGTCTGGACTTCAACTCCCAGAATTCCTGAATGCTGGCTGGGGAATTCTGGGAGTTGAAGTCCAGACATCTTCAAGTGGCCAAGGTTGAGAAACACTGCTCTAGCCTTAGATACCTTCCTCCACATTTAAAACAATATTCATGGTAATCCCAATAGAACTATTTCCTTATGTATGTATGTATGCATGCATATGTGTCTGTGTGTGTATATGTATGTATGTATATATGTGTGTGTATGTGTATATATCTATGTATATGTGTGTGTGTGTATTTAGTGTTGGCAATTTATCAGCTAGAGTTTTCAATTCTGGCTTCCATTGTATAGTATGCTTAGATAAGTTACAGAGTTTTGCTAAAACTGGCTAAATGTATATCATACTCTGAAATAGTTTTATCATCTGTACGTAAATGCAGTTTCCAGAAACAATCTATTTAAATTGTTTAGGAAATTTGACATTGTCTGGTGCTGTTTTAATGCAAATCTGCCTTTATAGGAGATTATACAGTTGTCTACACAGATGGATGTTGCTCAAGTAACGGACGCCAGGAGGCCCGTGCTGGGACAGGTGTATATTGGGGACCTGGTCATCCCCTGTGAGTAAACCTTTTTTTCCCCTTTATATCTACTAGAAGAGGTTTTGGCAGGCATTGTGCGATCTCCACGATAGCTTTACAAACATATGCACAATTGACTCTAAAAAGGAATTGGATGTGATGTTTAGATGGAGAGGCTAAGAAATGTTTGGACAACCTTTTAATACTTGATTCATAGCTGGTCATTGTGAAACCTTGAGTCAAATTGGCAGTGCAGTTTTCAGAGTGAAGAAGGAAATCAAGTGACCCCTGTCCAAAGCAGACAAGGCTCATACCTGCTTCTAAAATGCAAACTTTGCCATGCAAAGCGTAACACATCCCTCAAACCAACAGAAGTTCTGCAAACCCGCTGTTGGTTGCAAGCCATGGTGATGTGACATTTCACTTAACACTGCATTCAATTTACTTAACAATAGCCACTGGAACTGCCATTATGAGTTGGCATAGCCACATGATTTTTTCCCCCCAATTTATGAATGCATCACTTAGCAATGAAGTTTCCAGTCCCGATTCCCATTGTTAAGAGAGGACTGTCTGTATTGAAGTAAATATGTGTGTGTGTGTACGTGTGTACGTGTACTTGAGAGACCGCCTGCTGCCAATTACCTCCAATAGACCGATTAGATCCCACAGATTAGGCCTCATCCGAATTCCATCCGCCGGCCAATGCTGGCTGGTGACTACCCGGAGGAGGGCCTTCTCGGTGGCTGCTCCGACCCTCTGGAACGAGCTCCCTGTGGAGATTCGAACCCTCACCACCCTCCAGACCTTCCGCAAAGCCCTTAAAACCTGGCTGTTCCGACAGGCCTGGGGCTAAAGAGCTGTTCCCCCCCCCCCCCCTCGAATGGTATGGTTGTTGTATGCTTTTAAATTGTGTACTGTTCTGTTCGTCTTTTTTATCCCTTATCTGTACCCCTTTCCCTGACTTGGATTGTGAGCCGCCCTGAGTCCCCTTTGGGGAAAAGGGCGGCATATAAATTCAATTCTATATAGATAGATGATAGATAGATAGATAGATAGATAGATAGATAGATAGATAGATAGATAGAGAGATAGAGAGATAGAGAGATAGAGATAGAGATAGAGATAGAGATAGAGATATTAGTCTAAGACAGTGTTTCTCAACCTTGGCCACTTGAAGATGTCTGGACTTCAAGTCCCAGAATTCGAATGCTGGCTGGGGAATTCTGGGAGTTGAAGTCCGGACATCTTCAAGTGGCCAAGGTTGGCCTAAGACTACATTTATACTGCAACTGTTTTTGTATGAAATCCCATTTTGACCATGCTGTTTTTATTGATTTTGCTGTCCTCCACAGAAACAATAGTGAAAGACTTCAGGGACGGCAAACAAATCAAAGGGCTGAAATAAATGTAAGCAATAACTGAATTAATGTTCAGCTTCTGCAACGAGGCCATTCAAATTATTTAAGTTTGCGAGGAATCCGGTCTTACTCTTGTTTATGAGGGATTGATCTGCCGTACTATTCTTATTCAGAGTGGTTGATCTTATCCAGCAATAGCAGATACAAGTTTGAAAGCAAGATCAACACCCCAAACTTGGATCTTAGCCAGATAGCTCAGAAATAAGCCATAATTAAACCTTCTGAAAGTTAACCAGGAATCTAAACACTCACTTTGAGTTTTAGTTCTTGACAAAAAGTGCTGTGAAACCAGAGTAAACGGGCCACGGTTATCTGCATCATTCAGATCCCTGGGAGTTGAAATGGGGCTATACACTCCTGATTAGCAAAAAAGCAAAATATTGAAGTAGAGTTTTGCAGTATGATGCAACTTTTGTGGACCCTAACTCAATCTTAAGTTTCCCACTGACTGGCAGTTCTTCACATGTTGTAGTCGGGTCTGAAGGCAGGAGATACGTATCCAGTCTTTCACTGTTTATGCTAAAAGCTCCAGCTCGTAGTCTCAGAATATTTCTCAAACCTTCACTCCTTTATTTAATAATCCACGAGAGGTTTCCAAGAAAGAGGAGCTGAAAGCATGTATGATCATAGTAAGCTTGATTAAAGGCCAAATATTTAGAGGAGAAAGCACGCCAGTCTCCCTGGGATAGATATGCATGCAGTGTTCTGCCATGGCACTTACATGTCATAGGATAGGTTTGGAAAGCTTTTATATCCAACCCGCTGAGCGTGAATCCTGGGCATCAAGCAGACTCGGTTAAAACTCTTGAGAAACCAGCATCAGCCTGTGAAAGGCATTTCCTGTGAACTCCTCAGTATCTCTGCACCTGAGGTTCCTGCTCAGCGATATTCCCAAACCATGCTAGGCTCTACGGTTTTTTTATGCTAAAAGTTCAGCATGGTGTTAGCTTGGTTGTGGTTATACAGTAGTCTGCCCGGTGAAGTTGTCTTTGGAGATGTTAGAGCTGGCATTGAGGTCAGGGAATTTAATGGGATTAATGAAATATTTTTCACTGGCCGTTGAAATGTATCTAGCACAGTGTTTCTCAACCTTGGCGACTTTAAGTCCTGTGGACTTCAACTCCCAGAATTCCCCAGCCAGCATAGCTATGCTGGCTGGGGAATTCTGGGAGTTGAAGTCCACAGGACTTAAAGTCGCCAAGGTTGAGAAACACTGATCCAGCAATTTCATCTGGTTGAGAATGTCATGGCAAAAGCCTGGGCCTCGGTGCCAAATAGCACAAGGAATCTTCGAAGGCCCACTTCAAAAGGGCTGGTTTTCTCCTATAATAGCGATGGTGAACCTTTTCAGCACCGAGTGCCCCAAAGGGAGGACACACGTGCTCGTCTGGGAGGCGACCTGGAAGTAGAGCTGCCCAGTGAGCACACGAGGGCTGGGAAATGAACTTTCGGCTTCCGGGATGCGCTAGTCTTTTAAGTTACTGTTGTGCGTGTGTGTATAACCATCAGCTGGCCAGCAGACATGCTAACGCTGGAAAATAGCAGCTTCTGGCACTGCCGCACACACGAAGGCCAGCTGATCGTCGTGCACGCATGTGTGCCAGAAACCAAAAAGAGGAACGGGAGGTGCCACGCATGCCAGGTGAAATGACTCCGCGTGCCACTTTGGTTTGCCATCACGGTCCTATAACAACAAAGACAGCCTGAGATTGGGCTGTTTGAAAGAACACATTCCAGGCTTTAAGGGTACTGGAAATCCTTTTCTCCTGCCACTTAAGACATAGAGTAAATAAAATTTAATTTAATTATCAAAATTTATGTGCCGCCCAATTCCCAAGGACTCCGGGCGGCTTACAAAAAGAAGGAAAAAAAGAAAAAAGACAGTTTAAAATCATAAAACCACATGCATTCGTTCTGATCGGGGCTGGACCTCAACAATGAGGTCAACAGCCCCAGGCCTGCCGGAATAGCCAGGTTTTTACAGCTTTCCTGAAGGCCATGAGAATGGGTAAAAGACGTTTTCAGTGGCTTCTCTCAGAGGCTAGATCGGTCTCTGTGATTCTGCCTCATGATTGTGCAATGCTTCATTGTCAAAAGGAAAAAAAGGGGTGTGAACATACAAACCACTTGTTTGCAACACCTTAAATCGGTGGCATATTTTCCTAGGATCCCCTACAGCAGTGTTTCTCAACCTTGGCCACTTGAAGATGTCCGGACTTCAACTCCCAGAATTCCCCAGCCAGCGAATGCTGGCTGGGGAATTCTGGGAGTTGAAGTCCGGACATCTTCAAGTTGCCAAGGTTGAGAAACACTGCCCTACAGGGCCTTTCCCAGCTGCCTAAACAATTCCTAAAACAAGATGCACGTTGAGTTGCAAACAAGCGCTTCAAATCCCCTTTTCGCTTCTAAACAGATCTAAAATGTTAGCTTCCTTTTTCCACATGCGTTCAAAAAAATGATTTTATTCAGGTGGGCCGTAAGATGGGAATTTTACCACCGGAGTGGATCCGTATTAATGTTTTGAGCGTGATCTAGTCCACTGATGGATTTATTGTCATTGAAACAAAACTACAATTTCTTGAACTCAGAGGAATTTTAATAGTCACACAAACATTTATTTCATCCATCTCCAGCAAGAAAAGCCATGCCTAAGTCACACCTAAGGATGCAAGAGCTGATGAAATATTTATAAGAAAACTCAGTAAATAGTCAAAGGTGGCTCACATCCTCAGTTCAACCCTGGGCTACAAACTTCCTCTTGTATCAGGATGGTTTACATCAGGGGTAGTCAACCTTTTTATACCTACCGCCCACTTTTGTGTCTCTGTTAATAGTAAAACTTTCTAACCGCCCACCGGTTCCACAGTAATGGTGATTTATAAAGTAGGGAAGTCAATTAAATTAAAAAAAGGAAAGTGCTTCAGTATCGGACAAAACCCCTACCGCCCACCATGAAAGCAGGAACGCCCACTAGTGGGCGGTAGGGACCAGGTTGACTACCACTGGTTTGCATCCTTCAGAGGGAACTTGCCCATTTCTGTTGATAAAGTGTGTGTCCTGTACTGCAATTGAATCACAGCAATTTTGTGGGTTACAGTCCTAAAACAAACCGGTGTTTATTCATCTTCTTCACTCCTGAAGTATGTTCTCCAAATGTTTTCTTCAGGCCGCTTGCAAGGCGATAGAACAAGCAAAGAGTCAAAATATCAAAAAACTGGCAATCTATACTGACAGCAAATTCACCATTAACGGTAAGTATTTTAGACACGGAGAAATGAAGTAGCCGCTTAAAATGATAGCAGATGACAGAAGGCATTCTGCATTCTCTTGTCTCACCAGACACGGTCAACGTCCATTAAACTATTTCTTTTCTGCACTTAAAAATGTTCGAAATTATTTTTCTCCTTTTTATTTACTGTATTTTTCGGACTATAAGACGCACCGGAATGTAAGACGTACCAAAATTCCGAAGAGGTAAACAACAACAACCCAAAAAAAAGGCTTTTGCCCTCCCCGGTCCCCAGGGGCATTCTGCAGGCCTCCCAAACCCTGTGTGTGTCCCATTTTTCACAAAAATGGGGCACGCAGAGGGTTTGGGTGGCCTGCAGAGTGGTCCTAGAGGCTGGGGAGGGTAAGAATGTGATACATGGGGAGTTTGGCAGATGAAACACTTGCCCGTTTTTGGCAAAAAACGGGGCATGCAAGGGTGTGGGAGGCCTGTAGAGTTCTCCTGAGAACAAAAACAGCAGTCCAAAAACGGGCCCATTTTTCCCGTAGTTTTGGCGGGAGGGGCTACAGCAGAGTTTAGTCACAGCCTGATTGGTCCAGAGACTGAGGGATTTTTCTTAAGTATGCTCCTCTCCCTCTAGGCTCCTAGTTTCTACTAAACCTTGTTGTAGCCTCTCCCACCTTCACTACAGAAAAGAAACGTTCAGGGAAGGACCAACGTTCTTTTTCACCTGTTTTTTGCAAAAACGGGGCATGCAGAGGGTTTGGGAGGCCTGCAGAGTGCTCCCAAGGGGGCGCAAAAATGCCCCGTTTTGGTGAAAAACAGGCCCATTTTTGGCCTCTCAAATCCCCCAGGAATGCCATTTTTGTTCTCCCCAACCCCCAGGAGCACTCTGCAAGCCTCCCAAACCCTCTGCCTGTTTTTGACAAAAGTGGGGCAGGATTTTCAGTGTATAAGACGCACCAACATTTCCACCCTCTTAGGGGAGGGAAAGTGTGTCTTATACTCCACAAAGTGTGGTATTTTTAAAGCACATCAATAAATCCAAAAGAAAGAATACGTAATATCCCTGCAAGAAGTTGAGATCTGAAATTTAATACTCTATGGCGATTGTCCTGATGAAATTTGCTGTGTGATGTCATACTTGAGGATCTCTTGTTGCGTGTCTCTTTATATTTGGACAAAGATGGTGGCCTGTTGTGGACAAAGCTTCTGAAATCCCTTGAGCGTGTTCCAATTGCCAACCCGTGGCCTCCCTTTACATGTATTTAAACATGCATCTCTCCTTCCTGTACAAAAGAAAACAGTAAAACGAGATGGCAGATACTAGTAAAATATGATGAAACAGAATGTATAGTTAATGCAAGTTTTCCCAAGACATTGAATATGCCGATAAATACGTACACGGCATATTCTGTAAAAATGCCATTAAATTTTCACCATGCAAAGTAGAATTTATCAGCCTTCCCATTGTGAGATCAAAGAGCTAGTTCATAAACAGAAAACCAATAGGTATCAATATTGTAAAACAATTGTAAAAGAATCATCATTTTTGGTTACCCCCCATTATTTATTTCTTCATGTAATGTCAAATACCAAATTTTTGATATATACAGTAGAAAAGAACCATTCCTATACCTTTAGAGTGTACTGCTGTATCCAAGAATGTATTAATAGATTTCTGAATATTACTCCAAAATAGACCAAGCCTATATCACATTGTTTCTCAACCTTAGCAACTTGAAGATGTCTGGACTTCAAGTTGCCAAGGTTGAGAAACACTGCTATATCATATGAGCAAGCATCTCCTTTGTCTTCCTATAATATTTTTCCATAGTGAATTTGACAGACAATTGTTTTAAAGTATTATTGAGGTGTCTAAGAAATAAATATGAAAAAAATCCTTTGCTGAATTATCTTCAAATTATTAAAAAAAACATCATTGTTAAAAACTATTACTCGAAGCCAAACTCTCAAGTACTGTTTGCAATTTAGGAATCAGGTGCTGTGCTTCTGCTTTTTTAATCCAAATTGTAAAATCAAGAGGTTTTGATTGAGTCTACTACCATTTTACAATTTTAGGCTGCCCAAATTCCTTTTTGCAATAGTTAAGATTATTCAGGAATTTGACTGGCAGTATTAATGCTTATATTAGCCCTTGAGTTCAGAGATTGATTTATAGTTTCCAGACTGGAGTTACACTTGAATTTAAGTTTATTGTGTGAATAAAAGTAAAAATTATATTTCTATCCTAAAGCTTTTTATGGACGTCTCCATCTGGCTATCAGATTTTAAGCTGGACTTGAGGGATTTTTTTTACTTTTGTCTTCAACTATATACGTATCTTCTTTTGCCATTTCCTAAAGTATAACATCTTTAGATACCATTTATAAATCTGCATTTTGTGTTTCCATTTAATTAAAAGTAGCAAATACTCTTTGCCAAGGTTTTCATTGTTGACAATAGAATGGAAATGAATGGAGGCTACAGTTATTATTTCTCCTTCCTCTTTCTGCCCCACCTCCCACCATCACCACCACCCTGGCATGAGACCTGCCAGGCATCTTTCAATTTGCCTTCATTCAGCCCTTCTCTATGGTCCGACATTCCATAGCATACAGAATTGCTCAGGTTGGAGATCAGATTATCACTGGAGCCTCAGAAAATGGATGAAAACGTAGCTAATGGTAACTAAGTAAATCAATAAATTGCTTCAGCTTTTGGAAGCAGAGGGTAGTAATGAGTTGATGAAGAAGTTGTCTGAATAAGCTTTGATTTGGAGTCAGGGTTGAATAACTGCAGCGAGATGTCCAGAGGTCAGGTTTGATACTAGCAATTCTGTTTTGACTCGCAAAAGCAATTGTCCTCAAACTAAATGATAGAGGGTCAACAAATCAAGTCAAACGCGAATGATTTGTCTGAATTGCAATTACAAACTGTCTTGAGCCAATAATGGGGACTATTTACTGAACAACTTTGGTTTATCAAATTGTTGGCCTCTTGGATCAGCTCAGTTGCATGGGATTGTTTCAGATGGGAGGGGAGAATTTCAGCTCCAAACGTTCTGAAGCAGGCGTTCAAATTAGAGTCTTAACAGCAGCAATCACTTATTTTGACAGGTGTGACAAACTGGATCCCAAACTGGAAGACGAACGGTTGGAAAACCAGTGCAGGAAAAGATGTAACCAACAGAGAAGATTTTGAAAGGCTGGCTAAGCTTTCGGAGGGCATGGACATCCAGTGGGTGAGTGACCTCCTTCTAAACACTGACTGAAGCTTGAAAGAAATCCAGAGGTTGCTGATGAAAGCAGCTGTGATAAATGGCAGCGTGTAAAATGAGTTACGTCAACCCAAATGAAAGAGATTTATTTGAAATCTGCGACTGGGCTCATATACTGTGCCAAGCTATACAGTGTATATTCCTTTGGACCTTCTGGGGTTCACCCACAAAACCGCACCCGACTAAACCGCATCGCTGACATCATCAACAGGGCAGCGACAGCGCGGAGACAGAAGCACGCTGTAAACCCTAACCCTAAACCTAACCCTAAAGCTAACCCTAAACCTAACCCTTACCTTAAGTTGAATCGGCTTGCTTTCAAAGCGCTATTTAAAGCGCCCTTCTTTCTCCGCGCTGGCTGTTGTCGCCCTGTTGATGACATCAGCGACACGGTTTAATCGGGCGCGCTTTAGTCGAGCGTGGTTTTGACGGGTCACGCCCTCTGGTATGAATGCTGCGCCATAAGGCATAGAGGAAGATAAGTTGTAGAACACACATTGTTCTATGTCTGGAGTAATTAACTTGGACTCTTGTTATCAACAGATGCACGTTCCTGGTCATGCTGGCTTTCCTGGAAATGAAGCAGCTGATCGATTAGCAAAAGAAGGAGCTGGAAAATCATTAAGTTAGCATTTTATAACCCAAATACTTCCCCTTAGCGGTAAGAATAAAGATTAAGCTTGTTTCGAGTTAATTTTTCTTGCGTCTCCATATGCGTTAGAATAAATGAGACAAATGTTTGGCTTAAATGGTGAGGAATGTAAATGCTTTTTATGCAACCTGTCTCTTGGCAGAGGATCTCCATTTCTCAATCTGGGTCCAAGAGTTGGAAGTATATTCAGGTGTTTATATCTTTGGAGCAGATTGCTTTGTTGTTTATATAAATAAAATTGTTATTGGTGTTAAATACCTAATATATAATGTCGTCACAATAAACATGTTTGCTACTTACGGTTTCGTTTTTTACATGCATGCTCTATTTATAAAGAGGTTTAAAGTAACTTAACATGGACATTTCTACTTTTCATCCCCACCTTGAAAAAAACTACTTAGTGAAGTAAATGGGGGCACTGATTGGCCTCCAATCACACTATGACTTTCTGTAACTGAAGATGGATTTTAATTTAAATCAACCAGGTCCAAGTCTGGGTGTGTTTTACGCTACTTAGCGTGTTTTTCGGAGTATAAGACACACCAAGATTTTGAAGAGGCAATTTTTTTTTTAAAAAAATGTTGCACTCTACAGCAGTGTTTTTCAACCACTGTGCCGCGGCACACTAGTGTGCCGTGACATAGTGTAAGGTGTGCCGTGGGGAAAACACTTTATATATAGTCAATATAGGCACAGAGTTAAATTTTTTTAACATTTTCTAATGGTGGTGTGCCTCGTGATTTTTTTCATGAAAAAAGTGTGCCTTTGCACAAAAAAGGTTGAAAAACACTGCTCTACAGAGCTCCCAAAAACGGCCTGTTTCTTGTGAAAACTAGCCCGTTTTTTGTAAAAAAGAAAGAAAGAAAGGGGGGCACGCATAGCCTTTAGGAGGCTTATAGAGTGCTCCTCGGGGATAGGGGGGCAAAAACGAGCAAAAAATAGCCCGTTTTTCGCTCATTTTTGCCTTCCCCAGCCTCCAGGAGCACTCTGGAAGCCTCCTAAGGGCTATTGCACGGCCATTTTTGCAAAGGGGGTGGGGTTTCGGGAGGGAAAAAATGCTGTATTCAGTGTATAAGACGCACCAAGATTTTCACCCTTTTTTTTTTAAGGGGAAAAGGTGTGTCTTGTACTCCGAAAAATAGGGTATCCTTTTTTTCCCCTCCAAAGTTCCCACTGTTTCCTTCTGGCAGGAAGCAACCTACATAGGAAGATAGCATCTCTTCTTGTAATGATCAATTATTATCGCCTGTAGAGTTGGAACATGTATCATCTATTTTGCCTTCTGAGGAGTTGGGATAGGAAGGACAAGGTTTGGTCCTCTAGTTTAGCTGCTTTAAACCATTCTAGAAAACTAGAATGGCCACTTTTCACCCCTCCGCCTTCATTCAGTGCATATATTTAAGCTCTTGTCATGGAGATTTTTGATGACCTGCCCAAAGAGATTCAAATTTTATACTTGTATGCAAAAATATAAAACATTTACATCAAAATGTATTTATTTCAGAAGAAGAGGGATCAATTTAAGAAACGTTTCAGCCTATCACTGCATGATGAATGCATGTCCTTTTTAAAACCATAATCCATCTCTTGCTGTAAGGGACTATAGAGTTTTGTCTGGGATAGGTTTGTGGCTTTAATAAGACAACATTTCTAAATTAAATATGTATTGATTCTCCAGGATTGTAAAACAAGGTTGCTGTACTCCGATGCTTGTACAAAACAGATCATTGCTATGCCGTAGACATTATGGCAATATCATATATATATATAAATTTCATCACAGAGCAAGATTATAGCTTTTAAAAAGAAGCTATGTACCTCATTATGAAACAGATTTGTCAAGATTTGATAGATTTCCCATTGATTTTGTTCTGAAAGGAGTGAAAAAAATACAAGCTGAAATGCCCACCTCCCTTGCGATAGCAAACAGCCATTTTATTCTGAATAGTTTCAGCGTGTTTCTCAAGCATCTGAGAAACTAATGGGGAGACGTTTTCTAGTTGCATTTAGTTACATAAATATTGAGTAAAACGTTTAGAAAGTGAATTTGGAAACCTGTTAGGCATAGCTAACTGAGCCATAGGCAGATTTTATAAGGAAAATTCAATAAAAATTAAATATTCAGTAAGAGCCAAACTAGACTGGAAGTAGGTTGAAGCAGCAATTTGACTTTGATGGTGAACTGGTTCTGTTAAGATTATTAATGACCCCTCACAACCAGCCCTCTTTTCCTATCGCCTTCATCAATCAGCGTGTACTTCTGCTGATGGGTCTCTCCTTGAACTTCAAAGGCCAAAAGGCATCGGCTGATCTCCCCGAGAAGGGTTAGCACAGAATTTACAACAGATGTTTTCATGCATGGCTGCCCTCCCTCCTCGCTCCTCCTCTGCTGCTCAGGACAGGTCTTGTTTTCCAGGTGGGAGGATTTTCAAACTGGGAGCAGGAGAAATACGGCCATTCATGGAATAGTCTTAAGTAGATGAGTTATGCTAGGCTGCAGGGATGATTTTCTTCAGGCCTTTGCAAAACACCACTTCTTTTTACTCACTTGCCTAACGCCCTTTATTTTCTTAGGAACTGGAAAGGGTGGGAGGGAAGTATTCACCTCTGTCCTTATTTCAGCTAATATCACACAAGCTTAGTGTTGAGAAAACTCAAGTGCATAATCAGCATCTCATAGTACTTTGAGAACTTGAGCTATGAATGTTTTGTCTATTTATCCCCTTCCCCTGTTTATTGTTAGCCGTCCGGAGTCCTTCGGGAGTGGGCGGCATACAAGACCAATAAACTAAACTAAGACAATTGGCCAGACAAGGGTGCAAAACTTAGAAATCTAGCTTTAATTGTGGCAGGTATGTTGGTATTCCATTTCTATAAGCATTCCCCCCACCTTCATGACTCTGGATAGCTTACAATTAAACAACAGTACCAAAACAAGAAAATGAAGTAACCATACAAACAACACAAAAGTTAAAAACAATTTAAAGCATTTTTTAAAAACCATACAATACGGTCACCAGGAGAGCACATTTATTCAAGAACCGTACAGGTAGTCCTCGCTTAACAACTGCCTTACGTAGCTTTGTCCAAAGTTACAATGGGGCAGGAAAAAATAACTTTACTACTGGCCCTCATACAATCGGAGCAGAGTCCTTGAGGCCATGTGGTGGAGGTTGTGGGTGTTTTATGATTGTCGTGGCATCCCACACGGGATCACAATTTGCACACTTCTAGCAAGGAGTCAACGGACAAATTGGCAGTAAAAATCACAACTCAGGGTCGTGGGATGTTTTGTTTTAACAACTCTGCTCAATGGTTTTAGTGGCCCTAGCAGAAGTGAGCCCATATCAGGCACAGATCGCGCTTAATGACCACATCACGTGATGGAGTTGCCGGTCCCAATTGTGGTTAAATGAGGACTACCAACACAGTTTTGCACAGTTCAGCTGCTGCTCAAAATTACGAAGGCAGCAAACAAGGAGAACTTGTGGCGGGCAAAGTTGCAAGCATCGCAGCCTCTCCATGGTCAATGCTTGCGTCCCAGGTGCCTGGTTCATGATTGCAACGTCGCTCTGAGTCACAGTTACATCAACGTTTGCAAACCTCCTTGCCAGCTTCCAAATGGGAAAGCCAGCAGGGTTCTTGCAAGTCTCACTTCAGTAAGTTGTCCCCGCCATTTTTTTTTCTCCCAAGGAGCCCCACTATAGAAAATGAAATCACAAATATCTCATATTCCACAGCATTCTCTGCCTGTGTACACTCCTCGGCACCTGCTGGCTACTCTTCCTGCCCACAGGCGCTTCCCAACGCCACCTTGCCAGCCAGCCCATGGTCTCCCAGGGCCTACCTATGATCCTTGCTCACCCACCTGCACTCTTTAGTGCCTAAGGGACATGGTGGCTCAGTGGCTAAGACGCTGAGCTTGTCGATTAGACAGGTTGGCAGTTTATAGCAATAGCAATAGCAGTTAGACTTATATACCGCTTCATAGGGCTTTCAGCCCTCTCTAAGCGGTTTACAGAGTCAGCATATCGCCCCCAACAACAATCCGGGTCCTCATTTCACCCACCTTGGAAGGATGGAAGGCTGAGTCAACCTTGAGCCGGTGAGATTTGAACCGCTGAACTGCAGATAACAGTCAGCTGAAGTAGCCTGCAGTGCTGCATTTAACCACTGCGCCACCTCGGCAGTTTGGTGGTTCAGACCCTAATGCATAACAGAGTGAGCTCCCGTTACTTGTCCCAGCTTCTGCCAACCTAGCAGTTAGAAAGAATGTAAAGATGCAAGTAGAAAAATAGGAACCACCTTTGGTGGGAAGGTAACAGCGTTCTGTGCACCTTCGGCATTTAGTCATGCCGGCCACATGACCACGGAGACATCTTGGGACAGTGCTGTCTCTTCGGCTTTGAAACAGATGAGCCCCCTAGAGTTGGGAATGAATAGCACATATGTGCAAGGGGAACCTTTAACCTTTATGGCAACCTCACCCTCCAGCATCTGCATACACCCCCCCCCCCCCCCAATGCTACTAGTGGTGGAACTCCTATCTCTTCCTGCTCAATGACCTGTGTGGTCCTGGGGTCACAACATCTGTGCTTACTGGTTGCAGCTCTGCCCTTTCTCCAGACCTTGCAACTGGCTGGTTGTTTGTGCTGACTGGTTCACCGACAAAAGGACGCCCGACGAAACTGCACCGACGAATGAGCGCAGAAGCGCACCGACAACAGCACGCTGACAGAAGCGCGCTCTAAACCTAACCATGACCCTAACCCTTAACTTAAATCACACTTCTGTCAGTGCGCTGTTGTGGGCGTGTTGATGACATCGTGGTTTTTGCGCTGCGGTTTTGTCAGTGCGCTTTTGTCGTGCACGCATTTGTCGGGTCACGGTGCTGATTGGCTGCAAGTGTTCCCCTTCTCCAGACTGCACAACCAGCTGTTTGCTTCCTTCTGGATTCCCCCGATGTTCCCGCTTTGCCTCAAGCATCTGAGTCTGTCATGGAGCTTTCCATGTGGCCCGGTGAATATCATGTTCTAGAGACGGGCGTTTCAGCAGAGAAGACCATCCTTCTGGATTCCATCAGATGACTCTCTCTAAGTGTACCTGCCCCAAGACTCTTCTGCTGCACCTGAGGGGATGGGTAGATGTCCCTGGAGAGAAGCGGTCCCTCAAATAATCCAGCCCCCCATGCCATGTTTTTTTTAAATATATTGTTTTTGCATTTAAAGCGCAGTGAAGCCTTTATGGCCATTCAATCCCAGTATAAACACATAATCTCATCCATTAGCTTTCAGTCTACTTAGTACATTATCTAACCTTCTATCCAACCACATTATTTACAATTTGTTCCAGTCTTGTCACCTTGTTTTATACCAATACAGCCCCAGGCCATGTTATTGCTTATCTTAATCTAGAAATCTTCCTTCTGTTGCCCCTTTATCTTGGGGGGGGGGGGGGGTGTCCAAAAAGGCAAAATGCCACTGGTCTGCCTACCAGAAGATGCAGCTGAGCATTTTTGTTTTTGCCCAAGTTTATGTGTGTGTTTCCTTTTTTTGAATGTTTCATGCTGCTATTTTGAAATACTTGGTAACCATGATTTTGAGATGGATAGCCATATAAGTGGAGAAATAAATCAATAAAATGGTAGGTGTAACTGATTTGAGCTCAGCTCCCTTCTATTCCCAATACCCATTAAAAGAGGTGGCGTTTCAATCAGGTGTCTGCAGTCAATTAATTTGTCTTCTTTTATCAATGCCATCTGGGCTTCTGTTTCCAAATTCAGTTCACCTGGTCCTCCACGGTGCGGCTCGAAGTGGTGAACATATCCAACACACATTCGTTCTCCTATTTTCCCCACCACAATAACCCTCTGAGGCAGTGGTGAAATTCAGATTTTTTTTACTACCAGTTCTCTGGTTGTGGCTTGGTGGGCGTGGCAGGGGAAGGATGCTGCAAAATCCCCATTCCCTCCCCACTCTGGGGCCAGCCAGAGGTGGCATTGGCCGGTTCTCCAAACTATTCCAAATTTCCGCTACCGGTTCTCCAGAACCTGCTGGATTTCACCCCTGCTGTGAGGTGAGTTGGACTGTGAGAGAATGACTGGCCCAAGGTCACCCAGCCAGCTTTCATGTCTAAGACAGAACTAGAACTCCCGTTTTTTTTAGCCTGGTGCCTTAACAAGATCATCAAAGTAGATTTTGTATGTAAATATTGACAACTCCCCTCCCTCACCCACTCCCTTTTGAATAGAATAGAATACTTGGAAGGGACCTTGGAGGTCTTCTAGTCCAACCCCCTGCCTAGGCAGGAAACCCTACACCACTTCAGGCAAATGGTTATCCAATCTCTTCTTAAAAACTTCCAGTGTTGGAGCATTTACAACCTCTGGAGGGAAGTTGTTCCACTGATTGCCACGTGGTTGCTTTAGTGCCACTTGTGGCATTTCTGGATTCCTAAACCAAAGAGCAAGACCAGGCTTTTAGGGGCAAGATATGCTGATTGTGAATAGACCATGCTTAATTCTCTTTGCTTCACTCTACTAAGCAAAAGTTAATTTCCCCTCAGATTATACAATTTTAGTTTATAATAGAAATACTGTATAATCTAACTAGCACTTGCATTTCTTTCTTATTTTATTCCTAATTTAATAAGAATTCTTTATGTACCTCCAAGCTTGGCAAAATCATTGCATATATAACTGGCTATTGATCAAAATAAAAAAAAAATGTTTGTTTGTTGTGAGTTGCTCAGAGCTGTTTTGAGATAAGCAGCTATGCAAACCTTTTAAATAAATGAATAAATATTTGGACTCACTTCCAACTCAATGTGCTATGTGATCAGGATGGATGCATTACAATGTCTTCATACTTTTAATGTGTTTTAGCAGAAGCAAAGCTGCTTTAATCTTTCAGATGAGACAGCGCTCACTTTTTTTAGCATGCATAAAACCTTCAGTTTTCTTTTTCCCAATAAAAGAAAAAATATTTTACTGTTATCACATACCATCCATATCTCTAAATAACTCAGCAAACGGAGCCCTGGAAAGTTCTAGAAACAGTGGGCATATTTACATTCTTAGGGATTCATTCAAAGGTTTACATTTTTTAAAAGCCCAGAATTTTTGAGTGATTTCTGGTTTCCTTCACACGGGAAAAATATAAATAATTGTAAAACACAATCTATTTTAACAACAACTGATGTTGACTACCAATGATTGAAGTACCTGGGAAGTAGTAAGAGAGGCTGGAGTCTCATGGGATAAGCATAAGTAACTACAAGAGGTATGAAAGAAGCAGAGAATGCATATGGAAATAGCTATAGATTTACAACATTTTGCATAATCTGCACAAGACTAGTTCCATCAAGTCCCTACAACAGCTAAATTAGTAATAGCTTGGCTGCTAAGTGTGCTTCTACGAATGGAAGAACAGATTGTTTACTTATTTTTATTTGTATCCCACCTTTATCATTTTCACAAATAACTCAAGATGAACGAACATATCCTCTTCCTATTTTGGATGATAGGTGATGGGAAGTTCTGCAGGAAAGATAAAGGGTTGGGTCGATGCCCATCTTGTTGCCACTTCGGAAAGCCACTGCTGTTTATTCAGCACAGCATTGTCACCATTGGGACTGGAGAATAAGTGGACCTTGTTTTAGAGTGCGGTTATAAATTTTGAGGATAGTGTTTTATTATTTTATGCGCAGATCTCTAGATGTTGCATTTGAAATAAACTGTATATTAATGCTGTAAATGAAAAACAAATGGGGGATTAAATTATATTTCCATAGAACTTATTTTGGAGTAAAGATCTGCATATATAAGAATGGATTTTGAATGCAATCTATTCCAGTTCCACTACAGCAGAGGTATCAAATTAAATTTCCTCAAGAGCCGGATCAGCACTGTAGTTCTCCTCTGTGGGCCAGCAGGACGGCTGACCTCCTGCAGCGCCGGCTGAAAACGGGCCATGGAAGGACCGCATGATCTCTCCCACCCACCCCCGCGGCCCATTTTCGGCTGGCAGAGGGCTGCAGGAGGCTGAAAACGGGCCAGTCCTTTTGATATTTCCAGCCGGGGCGTGCGGACCTGATCTAAACATCCGTTGGGCCAAATCCAGCCCACGAGCCTCGAGTTTGATATCCCTGCACTTCAGGGATCCACTTCTTTGGAATCACCAATGGATGGTGGCCACCCAGCCTACTTGAGCCTCCAGTCAAGTAGAGTCCGCCGTCTCTTCAGACAACTTGCTGCATCGTTGTTCAGGAATTATCAGTACGAAATTGTTATTGCTGCCCAAGCAAATATTCCATTTTGATTCTGACCATTGTTTCTGTCTTCTAGAACAGTGTTTCTCAACCTTGGCAACTTGGCATTCGCTGGCTGGGGAATTCTGGGAGTTGAAGTCCAGACATCTTCAAGTTGCCAAGGTTGAGAAACACTGTCTTAATGTCACAGTTGCATATATAGGTTTGTACCTAATTAAACTTAATCTTACGTTTTTGATCTATTAAAACTAGCATGCACGTGGAATGTTTTATTTGAGAATTACTGTATATTGTGTTGATATTGAGTTTGTAATGGAAAACACAAAATATTGAAATATTTAGATCTGTTCCTCCTCTTTAGGTGCCCTGAATTAGGAAAGTGTAACCAGCAATTTGGGGGTGGGGGCGGGGGGCGGTTAGGGAGTGGACAAGCTAACAGCAGCCCAAAATGACCTAGAGTTTCTGAGCAGACTTCACCCTAATTACAACAGCAACCTCATTATTGTGAAAGATGCCAGATCCTGGCCCAAATAATCCGGACATCTTCAAGTTGCCAAGGTTGAGAAACACTGTTCTAGAAGAATACATGGCTTCTATCTACACGATTGAAGATAGTCATCCTATCTCCCTGCAGTCTTCTTTTCCCCATATCAAACATGACCCATTTTTCCTCATACATTTTTTCCTTCAATGGCTTATTAATTTGGTTCCTGTTCACTGGCCAGGAGTGGAATAATACAGGTAGTCCTCAACTTACAACAGTGACTGTTCAAAGTTACAACAGTCTGACAAAAGTGACATGACCACTTTCCACTTACAACTTTTCCAGCCTCCCCATCATCATGTGACCAAAATTCAGATGCTCGGCAACTGGTTCACATTTACGACCGTTGCTGGTCTCCAAGGTCATGTGATCACCTTTTGCAACCTTATGATAAGCAAAATCGAGAGGGAAGCCAGAATCACTTAACAACCATGAACTGCAGGGATTCACTAAGCAAGTGTGACAAAAAAAAAAGATCTTAAAATGGGGCAAAACGCACAACAAACGTCTCATTTAACCACAGAAAAGTTTGGCCTCAATTCATAGTCGTAAGTCGAGAATTACCTGTATTTTAAGTGAAATCTGATCAACACAGACTAGAAAGGAAGGATTACTTCTCTTTATCTTGAACCTGTATCCGTTCCAACTATTTACCTTGTAGTTTGGAGCCGTATTTGGAGAAATATGTGGGAGCTGTAGGGAAAAGAAGGGAATTCGTTCCACCAAAATCTCCATTTCATTCCAAAATAGGCATCATTGGCCATCATCTATTCTCCTGTTAACTCTCAGGCACATTATATCAGTGTTTCTCAACCGTGGCAACTTGAAGATGTCCGGACTTCAACTCCCAGAGTTCCCCAGCCAGCGAACGCTGGCTGGGGAACTCTGGGAGTTGAAGTCCGGACATCTTCAAGTTGCCAAGGTTGAGAAACACTGATCTAGATTCAACCGTGATTAAATGGCCCAAAAAAAATATAGTTTGCAAAAATTGCAAGCCTATCCTTCTTTTCGGGACGAAATCAACATGTTCAGATAATTCAGCATTCCAAATGCAACAGTTCCTACAGTTTGGGAACCAATAGAAAGTTTCAAAAAATGGATATTCTGATCGCAAAGAGACTGATGCTACTGAATTAGAATTACATCCCCTCTCTATCTTGTCTGAAAAGTCCACTTGTCTTTCATTATCGGGATGAATAGGAATTCTACTTGGGGGACTATTTAAAAATGCAGATTGCTTACACTGGCCATTTGCTGGCTGGGGAATTCTGGGAGTTGAAGTCCGGACATCTTCAAGTTGCCACGGTTGAGAAACACTGCATTTATATCATGGGCTTTAGAGCTAAAATGCTGGTGCCATGATAAATGCATCAATTTTCAAAGGGCTGTAAGATTCTGGCTTGTCTGAAAGCTAAATTTCAACTAATATTTATGTTTCCAAAACTCTCGACCTAAAAGCCTTATTTCGGCACTATTTAACTTCCTTCACTTGAGCTACGAGGCTAGAAGAAGAATCAGATAGCCCAGTGCTGACAGCTGTTGCACAGCTACTCAATCCCTTCGCCTTGTAGCAAGAGCTGAACCATTTAACAAAGTCTTCCATTACCTGCCCCTTTAGAACTCATTTCCTCTCTGCCTATCTGTCTTTCCCAGACAGCCTCCTGGCCTGCTTAGCTTAGAAGAAATTCCTTCAGTTTCGCCTAGAGGGACTAATGGGGGGTATTGAGAGCAGCATCTGACTCAAGAATTGATTTGAGGTGCATTTCCTGCAGTCCTGGGAGCTGGAGAAAATGCTGGCCTGGAGGCATCCATGAGAGCAGGCAAGTTTAGAAAAAACCCTGCTGATTGCTTCTGATCCTGCCCTGTGTCAGTTTTTTGGAGGCACCGGCAAAGTGAAAACCATTTGATGCGTGGCAAGCTGTGCTTGGCATATGCTTGGAAATCCACAAGCAAGAGGGGAGCTAAATTAAAAATAATTGAGAAAGAAGCGAACGCAACGAAGATGCAACATTTGGTACTTCCTAAGGCTCCAGCTGTGAGCGGGGTCTGTCTGGAATTTAATGTTCAAGGCGAAGCCTCTATCTATAGCTTGAGCCTTAAGCACAATAAATTCTTGGGGTTCTGCACATGGTCCATTTCTCATCTCCTAGGCGAAAAGGCAATAATACTACCCACGTTTTCCTCCGCAAAGGGACCCAAGATGACAACAAGCTTTCTGCTTGGCTGCTTATCTGAAGTGGAATCAAACAGACACAAACATCGGCATACACCGTTCTCCTAGGCCAGTGGTTCCCAAACTTGGCAACTTTAAGACTTGTTGGACTTCAACTTCCAGAATTCTCCAGCCAGCTCTGCTGGCTGGAGAATTCTGGGAGTTGAAGTCCACAAGTCTTAAAGTTGCCAAGTTTGAGCTGGCTGGAGAATCCTGGGAGTTAAAGTCCACAAGTCTTAAAGTTGCCAAGTTTGGGAACCACTGTTGTTAGCAATAGCAATAGCAGTTAGACTTATATAGCGCTTCATAGGGCTTTCAGCCCTCTCTAAGCGGTTTACAGAGTCAGCATATCGCCCCCAACAACAATCCGGGTCCTCATTTCACCCACCTCGGAAGGATGGAAGGCTGAGTCAACCTTGAGCCGGTGAGATTTGAACAGCCGAACTGCAGAACTGCAGTCAGCTGAAGTAGCCTGCAGTGCTGCATTTAACCACTGCGCCACTCTTTAACCACTCTTGTCCTAGGCGAAGCCATGCGATCTGATCCCGTCCTCTGGCATCACAGCTACCCGGTCCCTGTCTCTCGGCCAGTTTCCACCCTCCGCCTTCGCTTTCACTGCAAAAGCTTCTGGCACTTAAAGGTTGCAGACCTTCGCTTCCATTGTATGTAAATATTGGGGAACGGGGAGTATAGTGGGCCAGCTCACTCAAAAGAAAGCCCCACAGAGCGAAGCAGAGTTTATTTCCTACTGTGGATGCCCAAAATAAATCTCCCTCCCTGAAAATGTCGAAGAACTCCTAGTTGTAACAAAAACGGGCTGTGCGGCGATTCAAGGATGTCCAAGTTTCGTTCAAGGTTGGCTAAGAGCAGAACTAGGGTGGGGATTCATAACGGGTAAAGTCCATTCTGTACCGTTGCGTTGTGTTTTCAGTTCCTTGAAGCAGGAAGGGCTTCTCACCTTGTCTTTCAACAGTGCGTTCTTGCCACGGTAACTGAACCCATTCCCCCTTTTCCACCGTGACCCGACAAAAGCGCGAACGTCAAAAGCGCGCCGACAAAACCGCGGCGCTAAAACCGCGATGTCAAAAGCGCGCCGACAACAGCGCGCCGACAGAAGCGCGGTTTAAGGTAAGGTAAGGTTTAGGGTTAGGGTTAGGTTTAGGGTTATTTTTAGGGTTAGGTTACAGCACGCTTCTGTCGGTGCCCTGTTGTCAGCGCGCTTCAGCGCTCATCCGTCGGCGCGGTTTTGTCACCGCGGTTTAGTCAGGCGCGCTTTTGTCGTTCGCGCATTTGTGGTGGAACCCTTTTCCACATATGTCCACCAAGAATGGGTTCTGGCCAGCTTTACTGCTGGTTCGCTCATGCGCATACATGCACACGCTGGATGCACATTCAATTAATATTGTTCTGTGCATGCGCAGAGTTCAAAAACAAGATGGTGGCGGCAATGGCAGCAACTGGGGAATCGGTTTGGGGGTGTGGCAGGCCTGGGTGGTTTCCGATTCCAGGGACCCAGGTGGGTTCCTACTAGTTCGGCTGAACCGGTAGTGGTATGGTGGCCTGGATCACTGGAACCGGCAGCGACCCAGGCCGCCATATCGCTACCAGTTCAGCCGAACCGGTCCAAACCGGTAGGAACCCACCTCTGATGTCTACACTTGAACATCTCTAACGAGAGAGAGCCCAAGGCATCCATCATGGTGGAAGGCAGCCGCGTTCCTCCGTGGTGGCCAAGGCTCAAGAATAGCAATAGCAGTTAGACTTCTATACCGCTTCATAGGGCTTTCAGCCCTCTCTAAGCAGTTTACAGAGTCAGCATATCGCCCCCAACAACAATCCGGGTCCTCCTTTCACCCACCTCGGAAGGATGGAAGGCTGAGTCAACCCTGAGCCGGTGGGATTTGAACAGCCGAACTGCAGAACTGCAGTCAGCTGAAGTAGCCTGCAGTGCTGCATTTAACCACTGCGCCACCTCGGCTCCTGATGCCAACTCGTCATGCTAACCAATTTTATTAAAAAGCATAAGCGTTTGTGAAGCGCAGCTCATCTCACCAGACGCCTTTTGATTTCCATCCCCTCTGAGTAATTGATCTCTCTGTGGAACGGCTTTCTTGACATTTAGCCAGAAGGCTTCCCTAGAATTTAAACCCATTATTTCACACTCGCTCCCCCAAACGAAAGAAAACGGGTCTTGCTCTTCTTCCTCTTCTGCCTGACGCCCCTTCAGGTACTTGAAAGTACTTCCTCATTCCCTGCTCAGCCCTCTTTTCTCAAGGTCAAATAGACTCGGTTCCCCCAGGAGGAGATTCAGTTTCCAGGTCCCTGGTTCTTCCCGTTGCTTTTCTTACAATCCGTTGGCTCCATTTATTCATTTCTTAAAAGTGTGTCACCCAAAAGGCTTGAAATAGCACCAGAGAGAAATTCTCCCGCGCATCCTCCGTAGCCACGGGAGGGGAGAGCAACCGGAGAAGGCACGCGGCCTCGGCATTCGGAGAGTAGAGGGCCGTGAGGGCGAATGTATAGCACACGTGCCAGAGGGGGCATGCAGCACTCTTTCTGTGGACACGCGAGCCGTCGCCCCAGTTCAGCTCTGCCACGCGTGCGCGCGCACGTCTCCTGCTGGCCAGCTGGTCTTTGCCACACATATGGGGGGGGGGGCTACGCCAGGGACACATGTGGGAGGCACGCGCATGCATGGGAGGCATGCAGGGAGGGTGCACACATTGCATTTTGGGAGTTTGGTTGCACGCTTTGGGCACCGAGTCCAGAAAATGTCAACCATCACTGGTATAGGGCGTCCCTTGAACTTTGGCAGAAAAATGGTTAATTTGGAGAGGGGGGGAGGGAGGCGGAAATTTAATTAGAAATGATAAAAATTGGAATGAGAAATCATCTGAAGGCAAAACACCACTCCTATTTGTAACCTTCTCAAACAGTAAAAAAAAAAAACAACTTTGAAGTTTAGCAACTTTGTTTAATTTCTGGGTATGATGATTTTTGGTTCCTGGGGGGGGGGGGGGGCTTGAAGAAGATAGACGGCAACAGGTTGTCCTTTCAAAGCCCACTGTCTCCATTCTCAGGCATTGTTGTTCAACATGCTGAACATCTTCAGCCACATCGCTGGCAGCGAGATGCCATTTCCTTTACTGCCTCCT